>NW_019154085.1:97429563-97646248 GCF_002288905.1 Enhydra lutris kenyoni | reverse complement strand
GATCCCAGGACCCTGGAATCATGACCTGAGCCGAAGGCAGAGGCTTTAACCCACTGAGCCACCCAGGCGCCCCAGATGTGTAGGTTCTTATGGAAAGTGACGATGCCTTTGATTTTTAGTTATGTCCCAGGGATCTTTAACACAGTATGCTCCCTGTCAGTGGTCCTTGAAGGTAGCATATCATGTTCCCCACAGCACCATATTTGGAATCAGGAATAGATTCCTTTACAGGTTCTATCACTTACTAGTTATAGGACCAAGGACAATGGTTATTTAACTGCTCGAAGCCTCTGTTTTCTATTAAATAGGAATGATCATACCAATCTCACAAGGGTATTAGACATAACCCCTGAGATAATGTATGGAAAGAAGAAAGCATTTCTTGATGTAAACTTCTGGTCTGGGGACTCTTAACTCTTGCTGATTTAAAATAAAATCCAAATAAATAAATAAAATCCAGTTACGTGAATCCACAATTCCTTTAAAAAGAAATCATGGCCTGAGTACCTCTTTCTGACAAGTTCTTCCTGGACTGGAAGACCAGGGTGCGGTCAGAGCCATCTTGCTGTTGCCCAGAACAAAAGTCACAGGAGAGAGTATTTAACGTACATGTGACTCTGCTCATGGTTATCAGCATCCCATGTATTACTTTCCAAGGTTAAGGACAGATGTAAACTTTCCAAGGTTAAGGTCTCTGTACTGGCAAATCTGACAAACTGCTTTGTATTTATTTCATCTTCTACCTGAAGCAGTCATGTGATGTCATAAATATCTCGCCAAGTGGCAGTACAGAGTCAGGTGTAGATAGGGAAGGTCACCGTGCCCTAGTAGACATGTCCAGCAACTTTTTGCAATTCTAAATGGTGCTGACCTTGAAAGGATTTACATTTTACTGATATGCTTCAAAGTGTTGTGGACAGATGTAAAACAAAGAAGAAGGGAAACATGAAGGATGATGCAGGTCCATAGGGCAGAAAGAAACTAGCCTGAGCACAGGAAAAGAAAAAATACCTAAAAGCGACAGTTACCATTAGCCAAGGACCGAATGTCTCCACTCTGTTCTTGTTCAAGACTGTCACATTGTCTTTACCATGACTGTGGAAAGTTTATAAAATCCCACGACAGCATGAACATTACCGAACTATTCTGCCAACCCAATCTACGGGTATCATGAGAGCAAGGAATCTCATCCATTTTTGTTTACTGATGGTGCCTGGCACACAGTAGGTGCTCAGCAACTATTAAGCAAAAAAAGGAACGAGTGGATGAGACTCTGGCTTGGGGGTTTCCTGCTGGGTTCCTACTGCCTTGGATATCACAGTTACACTGCAGCTTGCGTTAGTCATCATCCTTTGACACAATTAAAACTTTCCACTAATTATTTTCTGTAGCTGACTTTCCTATTTGTTTATAGCACAGAGAGGAGTAATAAATCAAAATGGGTAGTGCCATCGAAAGAAAGAAAAGTGAGTGGACTGAAGAAATGATATGACCAAGGCAGAAAAAGAGGTTCTGGAGGGTCTAAGCCCAGCCAGCTCCCTATGCTCCACCTGAAGACCTGCCAGCAAAGAGAGAGAGGTCACGCTGTTCTTTACCCCAGAATTCATTCTGTTGGGGGAAGGATGGGTTGATGAGAATTGGTTGGTAGTTCTGTGGCTTGTTCTATGTGGACATGCATTCTTTGGCTGGCCTTTCTGTTCAGAGAAGTGTCTCTACAGACCATAAAGTATAATTCACCTCCTCTACTGGGGGGAGTAAGAGGTCTCTGTTGGGCCCCTTTCCATTTCTTTTTGCCAAAAGAGAGACATACGTTTGTTTCTGCAACTTGAAACTGATTCTTCATTGGACCTTAACTGTCCACCTTTGACAGACCAAAAGTCAGACTTACCAACAAATCTGCTTATAGAGCCTAATTCTTATCTTGCTCCAAACCTGGCCCTAGGACTTTTCCCTTACCCTCACTTCTTGTATGTTAAAATTTCTTAGTTCTATCATAATAACCTTCTTTGAATTTCCACTTCCATTACCTTAGCATGAATTTTTCTTGGGTTTTCTCTAACAGAAATATTTCCTAACCAAATGTTATGCCTCAAGTCATGCACCCCTTCTATCCATTTTCCATTCTTCCATCCCGGGTGAGTGATTCTAAAAGACAATCCTGATTATATGCTACTATATTGGAAAGCCCATTTCCCAAGCACAGAATATAGGGCCCTTAGTGATCTGGCTCCTGTCACCCTTTCCAGCCTCACATTCAACCTTTCCTCTAACAACTCTGCCTCCCAGCTCTGCTGAGCCACTTGCCCTAGTTCTCCCTTACTAGTGTGCCTTTTCTTTATAGTTCTTTATCCAAAGTGTCCTTCCCTCTGTCATCTGCCTGCCACTCTCCTCTGTTTTTAAACCTACCCAAAGTTTGAATCCAGTCTAAATGTCCAATCAGTTTCCCCAAATACATCATGCAGACCTCCAACCAACCTACTCCGTGTTGCCCCAGCACTCTCTCTTTCTGTGACAGCAACCGCAACACTAGATTAAAAATTACTTGCTTACTCCCCTCTCCGGGAAGTTAAAGACTGCGTTTCGTTTATAAGAACACATATACACTCAGCACAGTTCTCAATACACAACCAATGCTCACTAAACTGTTACTGACTAAATGAATAAATAAATTCATCACTGTCTCTCAGATCTGCCCTTCCATTCTTCCAGTGAATAATTTAGTTGCTGATTTCCCAGATGCCAGAAAGCAGCCGCTTGAGCACTTAAAAAAGAAAACCAACTGCCACTTAGGAGATTGAAGGAATAGAAAACACGTCCTTCCACACCCAGTCAAGGCTACTGGTCTGTGAGAAGGAAAGAACAAATATCCAGTTACTATATTTGAAAGCAGAAACAGAAAATGCAGTTTTTGGCAGAGTTCTTTGATCAGATGCCTTGTCTCCCAGCCGTAAAGGACTAGCTAGGTGCAGACCAGAAACACACCGGCTCTCAGAGTGCAGCTGAGAGGGGACTTGACCAAGTGATGTGTGCACAGACTTACACACTCAGAATGAGCTGATTACCAGCTGTCCCCTGCCAAGAACAATTATGGCTCAGACTCATCCCAAATTTGTCATAGTCTGGTGCCAGAGCCGCTCTGTCAGTGATCCCCAATTGCCATTTCATGACGGCCTGCTTCTGGAGGTCTGGAGTTACCTGCCATAGAAAGACCTCGCAACTCTTGAATCACAGGACAATGCAGAAGAATTCATTCCAGAGGCATGGGCATGGTGGGGGCTCAATTAGTTATACCTAGGAATAAATCCACCAACTCATCTGGGTGGTATAAATAGTAGACCAGGACTGAACATTACATTTCACATAAACAAACAGTAAAGCATTTCCTTGCTGGTTACTCTTGGGCAAAACTTCATGCCTGCCTCATATAAAGTCTTGATGTCTCAAGATCTAATTTAAATAATCCACTTGGTTTGACAGATCATTTGTTTATTCAGAAGTTCATTAAAACAGGAATATGTACAGAATCCAATGATAGTCAAAACTCCAAAATATTTTTTTAACCAGTATTACAGTCAAAATATATCTAACAAGGGGTACCTGGGTGGCTCAGTGGGTTAAGCCTCTGCCTTCAGCTCAGGTCATGATCCCAGGGTCCTGGGATTGAGCCCTGAGTCAGGCTCTCTGCTCAGCAGGAAGCCTGCTTCCTCCTCTCTCTCTGCCTGTCTCTCTGCCTACTTGTGATCTCTGTCTGTCAAATAAATAAATAAAATCATATATATATATAAAATATATAAATATATAAATATAAAATATATCTATATATATGTCTCTATATATAGATATATATATATAAAAACACAAAACTCCTTTGGAAAGGATATCAGCAAACAAGGCTAATTTTGTGATATTATTTATAGACAAGCTGACATTACAGCCCTAACAAAACAGCACTTGTCAAATCTCTGATTAATTACAGCAGAAGGAAGTTTTGTATGAGTGGATATATTGCTCGTCCAGGAAAGGGGTGACATTGTGGGTGACACATGGGCCACCTCTTGAACCCAAGTCCGGGCTACTTGTTAATTTCTGACTAATGATTACCTGCTTTATGAAAATCACATTTTCACATGCTTTGTGGTCCGTCACGGCCCAGTGTCTTCTCCCAAGGCCACCCTGACCCTCCAGCCCATGTTCACCTCTCTTTCCTTGACTGCTTCCAAGACTCATTGTCAATTTCTCTTGCTTTTTGTATGTAACTCACATGTAATCAAGATAGTAGATAGAACTCATTGTCAATTCCTCTTGCTTTTGTATGTAACTCACACAGAATTAAGAGTAGATACATCTGATGAAATTTAGGACAGCACTAAGCACATAGCAAGGACCTAAAAAATGCTTTCTAAGCTTTGTGGCTCTTTGACAAGGTTTATGGTTTTCAAGGTATGCTCCCCACCCCCATCAGCATCACCTGGGAACTTGCTAGAAATGCAAATTAACAGTCCCACCCAGACCAGCTGAATCTGAAACTCTGGGGATGGGACTAGTCAGTCACCTGTTTTTTTATGAGCCTTCTACATAATTTCGCTGTAGTCTCAAATTGGAGAATTCCCGCATCAGGATTACAAGTCTGTACCTATTTGGGAAAATCTGACCAGTTTAAGAGAAGGGGGAAATATCAAAGTTTTTATGATGAATTCAAATAAGTGAAAAACCAAAAGAATTTCTAATTATCTTTACAAAGAACTACTCCTTGCAGAAGATAGGCGCAGTAAGATTAAATATCTGAAAAACAAACAAACACCCAGGGAAGTGTTTGTCTAATAAAGCAATACAGATGATATTTCTAATTATCAGGAGACTCCCTTAGCCCTCAGTGTCAGGACAGCCACAACCTCCTGAATTAATTCCGATTCTGAGCTGAATGAACGTGCTAAGCTTATTCCCATGGAAACTGAGCACTCTACAGATTGCTAGGGTTATAGAACATATAACTGAGCTAAGGCAATTGCCAATTTCAGAAGATTAGCATAGAAAATTTGATGCCACACATTTATTTTCCAAATATCAGATGTGCTTCATCTATATTCAGGGATAAAGGACTGTCGGAAATTTGATTTAGGAGAAAAGAAAAAGAAGTACTACAACACAGCCGATCATCTTTGAGCTCCAGCCAAAATGCGTTTGAAGTTCTATTTTCTTAATACTGCCTTAATTACAAGACACTGTTTTGAATGTTGATATTAAATGGGTTGCTATGGCTTCCCACCTAAGAATGTGGCATGTAAGTTGCAGTCACGGGCAAGCTCCGAAGGGTCTGAATAAGGGGCACACAAACAGTTTCTCAGCCTTAGCCCCTGCCCCAGAATGACCATCAGAAAGATTACCGGGAGGTAACAGAGAGCTAAGGTTGGCACATTCTCTCTCCACTTTCCTCAATACTCCTATATGCTTCTTACTAGTCACCTGGTCACATAGAACGTTCTTCCTGTATAAAGAGCGGCCACTTCAAAGCAGTAGCAGAACTGCTGCGGCCGTTTCTGAGGACAGACAACCATGTGGAAATCTGTTTAGACTTCCAAAAGATTTGTTTATTCCTTGGGCAACTTTAGCATTTCCAAATTTTATATATGACTATGACCAACAGGGAAGAAGGCAAACAAGAAATTCAAAGCAGTGCTAACTAGGCTCAGATACAAGTTTTTCTCTCTGGTAAATAATAGAGAAGTTACTACAGGGGATTTTATCTTTGTGTTCTCAGAGAGATACAAAGAACCTCAGGTAACACAAATTCTAGAATGTTCAAAATGAGCAAATGCAGCCCGCAGAGCTATGTTTATGCTTAATATCTATTCAGATATCTAAGACCCCTTCCAGCTTGAATACTCTCCACTTCTCTGATCTTGTAGCTTCTCAGAGGGATAGAGAAATTAGAAATTTCATGCCAGGTTTTAGCAATTCAGGTTTTTTGTCAAGAAAGAAAAAAGAAGTCCATAAGCAACATAGGCCGTAAATTTGAGGTTGTGTTTGTAAACACTCAGCATTTGAGAGTCGTGCCTTACATTCTGAAGCATTAGTGGTGGTTTTCAGAGATTCGTATTTTGGAAGGAAAGGGAAGAGCATCCGACTTCTGGTCAGCAAACTGTCTGGGTGGGGGCTCCTGACAAGTTCATGGATTCCTTTCAGGATACAGTAGTTCCCCCTCCCCTTATCCATGGCAGATATGGACCAAGACCCACTATGGATGCCTGAAACACGGGACATAGACCATGTTTTTTCCTACACATACATACCTATAATAAAGTTTGATTTTTAACTTGGGCACAAAAAGAGATTCACAACAACAATAATAAAGTAGAACAGTCAAACAATAAGCTCTAATAAATGTTATGTGACTGTGGTCTCCCTCAAAACGTACTGTGCTCACCCTTCTCGTGAAGCTGTGAGATGATAAAATGCCTCCGTGAGGAGATGAAGTGAGGGGAATGAAGTAGGCATTGTGACGTAGCATCAGGCTACTATGGGCCACTGGAGATATGTCAGAAGGGACCATCTGCTTCCAGAAGGCAGTTGACTATAGACATGCAAAACCACAGGTAAAGGGGACTATTATGTTTATATTTACATGTAATGAAGCATAATACATGTTAGGAAAAGATGGGACAAGTGGTAAAAGGTATTATTTATACATAAAAGAACACAAATAAAGTTATAAGAGCACCAAAGATGTCTGTAAAAGAAGGAAATGGTTTTTACCTTATATCTTGTATTCAGTTGCGCTGACCTAAAGGTCTAGAGAAGGTTAAGGAGTTTGTACTCTTTCTCCAAAAGGCGGTCCACTCGGGGCGCCTGGGTGGCTCAGTGGGTTAAGCCGCTGCCTTCGGCTCAGGTCATGATCTCAGGGTCCTGGGATCGAGTCCCGCATCGGGCTCTCTGCTCTGCAGAGAGCCTGCTTCTCTCTCTCTCTCTCTCTGCCTGCTTCTCTGCCTACTTGTGATCTCTCTCTGTCAAATAAGTAAATAAAATCTTTAAAAAAAAAAAAAAAGGCTGTCCATTCATATCCTCAAGCTTCACACGCTTATCTCATAAGCTTCGATAGTTCATTATCTCGGCTTCCACAAATAAAATTGTTCTATGGCTCCAAGAATAACCCAGCCCTCTCTGAAATCTGGTCGTCATGAATCAAGGAACTTGGGGGCTGACACTATTATTTGAGCTCTAATGCAGGTTGTTTCCTCCCTGTGGGGAGAAGGAAGCTCTACAAGACTAACTTAGGAGTTGTAGGTAATGTTCCAATTACTAGACTGAGGCTTCCAGATGTCACCGGCTTTATCTTTTTGTGTGTGATTTTTGTAGATTGGCCAAAGTCACATAAGGACTTATACCAAAGAATTATGATCTATTTTTGGCTTGAAATCCAGTACCAAACTGGTAAAATGAAGCAAACTTTAGTTGGGAAGAAAAGCTTTCTATTATCTGAATGTGATAGAGATACTTAACTCACAAAGCTAATTTGCAAGTGTAAGAATGATCACAAGAGAAGGAAATACTTAAGCCTTTTGTCTCAATCACCCCTGGGTTCTAAAAATGCACAAGCTAGATAGAATCCCTTAAAGACATTTTCAGATGCAATAAAATCCATGCCAGGTGGACACACTTCACCACCTCATCAGAGGCCATACCACAAAAACCAACCCATGACTCGAGGCCAAGGAAAAGCAACGTAAAACCCCGAGGGTTCTTTTGCAGATTCCTTGACTTTTGCAGGTAAAGGGTAGATCTCAAGTTGTTTCTGACCCAAAAGCTGTTTTTCAGACTTTCTCTCACCATTTCCAATGATGTAGAAGAGCAAACACTATAAGCATTTATAAGTATGGAATTGATCACATGGAAGTGTATCATTATTCCATCTGAAATCTGCAGAGTCTATGTCATCTTGTAGCAACAACACAGAATCTTAGGAAAAGGACACACACTGCTTTAAAGAGCTTGGATGTCTGATTTTAGATTTGCAAAGCAATGCCAACCACAGATACTTCTTTTTTTTTCTATTTATTTTTACTCAAGTATAATTAGCCTTCAAAATTATATTAGTTTCAGGTGTTGGCATAATGATTCCAGGATTCTATACTTTTCTCAGTGCTCATCAAGATAAGTGTACTCTTAATCCTCATCACCTGTTTCACCCATTCTCCCCACCCACCGCCCTTCTGGCAACCACCTAAGTGAAATAAGTCAGACAGAGAAAGACAAATGCCATATGCTTTCATTCATATGTGGAATTTAAGAAAAACAAAGGAACAAAGAGAAAAAGAGACAAAAAAAAAAAAAACCACAACAAAAACAAAAAACCACCCTGAATCTTAAAGACAGATAATTCATTTTTCAAAGCAGATGGAAGAAAATCTATTTGCTGTAAATTCAATTAGAATATAAATTTGGAAATACTTAAGCTTCAGTCCTTTAAAAAATAATCAGTCGGGTAGACACCGTACTCCAGATATTCCAGATCATTGAGGGCTTACCATTTATTCAACCCCTCTAAAGTTCACAAAAATGTGACTTTGGGCAAAACTTTTCCTTATAATTTACAACTCAAGCAGGCTTATCGGATAGGAGACACTGCTCTATTGATAGTGGAGTGACATGTCTTTCTGCAGCAGAATTTTGGAAGGCAAAATAGTTCTGAGGTACAACCTGAGTGGGAGACCTGCAAAGCAGACACAACAATAATTTATCTCAAATATCAAAATGTCAAAAGGAATGGCCACTCCTGAAAGAGGTAATAATGGCTTTGACAAAACAGCATCCTTAAATGGATTTTAAGTCTGACAGGGTATCCATCCATAGATTAATGGACAAAGAACATGTGGTAGAAATATACAATGGAATATTACTCAGCCATAAAAAATGAAACCTTGCCATTCGTGACAACATGGATGGACCTAGAGGGTATTATGTTAACTGAATTAAGTCAGACACACAAAGATAAGTACCATATGATTTCACCTGTATGTGTAATCTAAAAAAAGAATAAATAAAAAGCAGAAATGGGACATAAGTACAGAGAACAAACTGACGATTGCCAGAGAGCATGGGGATAGGGAGATAGGCAAATAGGTCAAGGAGATGGGAGTCCAAACTTCCAGTTATGGAATGAATAAATCATGGGGATGAAAGGTACAGCATAGGGAATATAGTCAATGGTCTGTAACAGAGCTACAGGGTGGCAGATGGTAGCTACACTTGTGGTGAGCACAACATGCCAGAGAGACTTGTCAAATCACTATGTTCTTGCCTGAAACTAATGTAACATTGTGTGTCAACTACACTCAAAAAAATTAGAAAAGAAAAGCTGACATGGTGGCTCTGGGCCACATGGGAAGACCAAACATTAAAGCAGGATCACAAACTGACTTATAAAAGGTCTATCTTGAAACATTTGAAAGGAATTTAGGCAAATAACTCATTCATAGTATAAATTACCCAATATTAAATTTCCCTCAGAATTGAACCTTTACAAATAGGCTTCTCATGAGAATGACATATTTGTGACATAAATTTCTTTCCCTATAAGATCTCATGCTTCCCTGCTCACTGATGCCTACAATTCCATCATGAGAAATTTCTACCTTTATCACTTATTTAAATGCAGAGGAGAGGCTCATTATGCTTGCTCAGTCACTGAAACCCATCTTTTGCTGGGAACAGATTGATAGCTAGAATCTTCTTTTTCCCTTCTTCGGTATCTCCCACCCTGCACTAGACACTTGATGTCATGGAGGCATGGAGCTCCCAGGAACTTGACATGCCACAGGGCACCCAACCTGTGATCACAAAGACAATCAGGTGAAGCTGAAGCTAGAAGGGAAAGATGAATTGTCCAGAGTCTCAGCCAGTTAGCGACAAAGCTGGGACTGGCGTGTAAAGCCCGCAGCCATTGGGCGATTCACTCCCCAGGCATTTACTGAGCCGTACTATGTGCTGGACATTATACTACATGCTGTGAACACAGCAATGACAACTGCAAATACCTTTTCCTCTAGAAGTGTGGGATCAAAGTAAGTTGGTCAGACTTAAAAACCAATACAATGTGGAATCTGAGAAACAAACCGAGGATTTTGGAGGCGAGGGGGTCAGGGGAAGGGAGAGCCTAGTGGTGGGTATTAAGGAGGCACATACTGCATGGAGCACTGCGTGTGGTGCATAAACAATGAATTTTGGAACACTGAAAAGAAATAAAATAAAATGGGGAAAAAATACAATGAATCTACCTACCTAAGTGTAATTACGGAGTCCTTGATTAACTCTCATTGATTCATTCTAAGGAACTTAGTGACTACGATATAACAATTAGTTCCTTAGAAGTTTTTACCTGAAAAGAAGTAAGAGAATTTAGATTCCACAGACAGGTTTTTAACTGAGATTTTAATTTAATTTAACTAGTGAAATAGTTGTGCATTTACAGAACATGAGTATAGAGGTCAAGCATTTTTGTTACATACTCAGAACTGAAGTTGTGTTTATTCATTTATTTAGTCTGTTTATTAGGTGTGTATACAAAGAATATGAACACAGAAATATTGATTTGATTATTCCTGATATTTAGATCGAACTGGCTACTAATAACAACAGCTAAGTTATTAACTTTTCTAATGGATCAATTTGTACATTGTCATGGATGATGGTGAGTCTTATTTAAGCGTGAAACCTTAGTCTATTCAATTTTCTATGCATTCTCTCAGATAATTAGTTCAAGAAATACCCCCATGTTACACCTTATAATTTTTCAGTTCCCCTGGGAGTATCTGAGCCATGTGACAAGAACACAAACCACAAAATGCAGTAAAGAAGTGGCATTAACATTCATTATTTGGCAAGCAGCCTTTGCTTCGTGGGAGTATCAAGTTTCCCTAAATTTTTTGTTTACTTCATGTACTTGTCACAAATGAATGGCCACTGCTTTGGTGTCTGGCCTTGGGTTCCCCACCCCCCAGCATCTCACAATTCTATGATGGCTCTGTGGGTCCATTTGCACAAAGTTTCATCTGGTTCTTGGGTACCTTTTCCCAAATGTGCTGGATTTATCTGGTTTGGAAAATGAACAGAAAACTCAATGCTTAGGTTGTGATCTACCATTTCAGTGGTTTTTATAAGCCTCAACCATATGGATATTATTGACCACTGGTCCATGTTATTCTGGAACATCCCATAAATGCCAGCTGCTTTCTCAGGGCTGAGAGAGCAAAGAAGAAAATGGATCCACTTATTGGAAAGGAGGGGTAGGGGTGTGTGGGTGTGTGTGTGTGTGTGTGTGTGTGTGTGTGTGTGTGTGTGTATTGTTTGATGATTTTTCTAGTCCTTCTTTTTCCTTTGGCCAATGAGTCTTTGCTTGACTGCAGAAAATTAGTTACTCCAGTCTCCATTCCTCATTATATCATACATAGAGGTTATACTCTTGACAGTCACATGGGGCCAAAACAGGGCCCAACTCCTTCAGTGCACACTTTAAGCTTCTGTGACTTCCATCTGTGTGGCTCCCCATGAGGGCTCTCACCAGCAGAGCTCTGAAGGAAGCATTGTAGAAATTCAGAGACAAAAATGCTCAATTTTAAAGATAGCTGCATTTTTTAAAGATGTTAATAGGAGCACAGTGCCTTGGACATAAGGTGCTCAATGAAAATTTGATAGGTGGAAGAATGGATGGTGGGCTTCTAGGTGCGTCTGGGAAACGATGACGCTCCCTGCAAAGGTGGGAGGTGGGGCCCTGGACAGAGGTGGTCCCTTTTCCTCGCTCTGCATCATGGCAAGCTTCGGGAATGGTCTTCCATTACGTCCAGATGAGTGAGCCTGCTTCCTGGGCGGCTGAGAGCGGGCTGAGCCCCTCTAGCTCTCAGGGCCATGCCATCTTTGGTCATTTAGTGAAGAGTGTGTGTGGATTACACCCAGTACTCACCAGGATAAAGCTTCACTGGGTGGCTGTAGGGGCACATAAAAGGAACAAAGCCAGTGCTACCAGCAATGACACTTCGTTTTTTCTTTATTGGAGTGGCAGCCATCATTCATTTTTTTTCTTTCACCAGGCCAATCATGCTGGGCACTGGGGTAGAACCGTGGACAAGTAAAAACCCCCGCTCCACTCCCTAGCTCTCTATCACATTTCTCCTTGCTCCTGGGGTTTAAGCTTTCACTTTCTCAAACTTCCTCTGTTGGTGCTGCTCTCGCGGCACTTGATCCTTTATAAGTCCAGAAGGAAACAGAAGCTCAGGAAAACGCAAAGTGTTTGAGGAGGGCAGACCGCTTGTCAGTAGCCGAGCTGGGTCTTATTTTACAATGCTGAGAGCTGTGTGTGCTGTTAGCTGGTTTCATTCTCCTTTCTAAAGGAGCCCTGCAGCAGCCTGCTTATCGACAGGAGCCGTCATCTGGAGCTGGATCCTTTCTGAGCACTGGATTTTGAAAATCAAATAGGTGGCTGGAATGGCTGTGCCTCTTCTAATAACCACTGTATTTGCTTTTCCAATTTCCTCCTGCAATACGGTGACCACATAGGAAAAAGGATAAACTCTCTCACTGCTCCTGTTAAGACTCCTCTTAGTTAACTCACTTAAACACAAGGTTTTGTTGCTGTTATTTACCAAGTAAAACAGATTTGATCCTTAATTGAGTGTTACAAATAGTACAGAGAGTAGAACAACCAAGAAATTGGCCTTTGGTCAGACATGGTTCTGGTTCAGAAACTCGGTGCCAACTCCTGCTAACTTACATGATTTGGGACAAGGTATTTAACCCTTTGGAGCCTCACCTTCCCCATCTCTAAAATGGGATGATACATGCTTCACAGGTTGCTGGGAGAATTATTTGAATATTAGCTCCATGAGAGAAGGGTGACAGTTGTCTTATTCACCACAGAATTCCTTGAAGAACCAAACACAATAAATATCTGAATAAGAGAATTCATCAAAATTGGTACAATCGATCTGTGCAGTGCCCAGCATGTCACCAATGGCCAATAATCCATTTCTAAGTTAATTTTCCCGCTTTCTTCTTTTCCTTTTATATTTTCAGAAGATTGGGCCCCATGGTAGGCATAAAAGTAAACATTTAATGATTATAATTTGCAATGAGGGAAGAAGTTTTGCAGACTCACAGAAGTCCTTCAGACAAGAGCAAGAGAGTCTGAAGATATCTGACTCACTCTGGATTAGCAGCAGGATACCAGCCATTCTTTACTGTATACCACACTGTCCATCATCCCCACCAGGACTGTTAAGAGTTCAGAAGGAAGAAAGACACCACCAGGGAGGAGTCAGAGCCTGGCAGTCCTAGTTGTGACTTTCCTCTTTGTCCCCTGAGTGAAAACTCTCTCCATGTACAACGACAGGCTCTCCAGGCTGTTCAGGACTCCTGGGGAAAGTGCTTCAACCCGAAATATCATCTGTGATCTGTTTTCCATCAAAGGAGGGAAAAAGGTCTGATGTTGGACATTTAGCTCCATGGGAAACTACTGCCGTAAATTGAATTTTGAAAATTCAATTCAATTTAAAAGGCATTAAAGTCTGTTTTTAAAAAAATCTTCTGGTGAGTTCTTTGTTGTATGAGGAATCTCTCTGGAAAGAGGAACAGCAACACCTGATGCATCTTTTGTATAAATCTGGACTCACATAAATAGAAGTTTCTTAAAACAAGTTGTGAGGGCCTCTGGGCTTACACTTCTTTCAGGTACTCCTTCAGAGAAGGCTTCCCCACTCTTCCACAGCTCAGAATACTGGTAGGACCTCTCATCGCAGCACAAGGGAAGGTTCCTACACATGAGGGAGGCCAGACTGTTATCTGAGTAAAAAGCTCCAGAGAAACTACTTGGAGAGGAACCACTGTAAAAATGGCCGTCGGAGCTATGGCGCTGACATGGCGTCTGGAAGTCAGCCAACCCCACCAGCACAGGAAGTGGAAGCCACAAAGGTCACTGATTCCAGCACAGAGACGCATGCTCCTCCCGATTCTGAGAGGTGTTTAAGGTACAGATAGATGGTACAAGTGTCAGCAGCATGAGCCTTGTGGTCAGACAGGCCTCACTGTTTACTAGTCATGTGATCTTGGACAAATCACTGAATTTCTAAGCCTCAGCTTCTTCATCTAAATAAGAGGATGGATAGTATCTCCCTATAGAGTTTTTACGAAAATTCAGTGAGCTAATGCAAATAAAATATTAAGTCCAGAAGCCAGGATATAAAAATGTATCATATTAATTGCTGTTATTATTATTAATAATCAACAGCACTGACTGAGATGGGAATGCAAAACCACATGGACTAATCTAAGATCATCTGATTGTTCACAAACATCATCCTCATCATTTCATACAATGTGATCACACACTGAGGTGAAAGGTGTGGTAGGCCCCTCCATTTTCCATCCCAGGATTCAGAATCCTGAGCCAATGACTGGATCTCAGTTTCTCTGCCTCCTCAGAACACCCCGGTTCTGGGCTTCATTTTCTCAAAGTCCTTTCTCAAGTGAATGACAATTGAATAAGCTTTATCTCAGCCCTTTCAAGTGACATAAATACAGCCCACTCTAGCACTTAAAAACTGATTTTAATTCTAGAATTTCAGTACCATTGGGCACTCACATCTAAGGTACCAACATGCCCGAGCAGAGGATTAGGCCCTAATTAGAAGCAGGCTGTAAATATTATATGAGGACCCTGGTGTTTCTGCTCGGTTTAAGTTACACTGACTTCCAATCATGCATTTTATCTCTTGGCATGCATACCTAGGTGCCCAATAAATGTTACCTTTGGTGATAATAAAACAAAAGCCTAACTTTCAAAAGTGAAATAACCAAAAGACCATTGTCTGCATTCTTGGCAGTGGCCAGAGAGCCAGTTTTCCCAAGTCAGCAACCTCTGAGGAGGCTGGCCAGGGGCCAGTTCCCAGGGTTGGCGCATTCCTGGGGCCTGGCAAGAGGCCACTGGGACCCTGTTTCCTCTTTCGTTCTCTTTATGTAGTGGAAAATCTTTCCCACTCCGAACCCTCCGAGCCTGCCTTCCCCCATCGAAGTAAAGACAGAGAGTCACATGGGAAATGATCTCCAACCCCTTCCCCAAATCGAGTCTCCCACTGCTCCGAGTTGGCACAGCTCAAAGCAGTCAAAGGCAGAAGAAAACAAAAGAGGGCTCTGCAGCCCAGTCTCCAGCCCGATCCTATCAGGGGCCAGGGACTGGGGCCGAGGACCCAGCGGGACCCTGCGCACAGGGAGTCATTGTACGCTTGTTTAGAAGGCTACAGGCGCTCCTGGCAGCTTTGGAATAAAACTGCCTGTTGTAAGTAGACAATGGCTGAGCTTCAAGGGTGAGAGCAGGAGGCCAAAAGTTCCAGAAAAATGTCACGCCCCATATAAGAAGGTCTGGAGCACAGTTCATTAGCAGAGGACGACAGAGGCAGCTGGCCTCAGAAGAAAGGACTCCACGGTTCGGTCAGGTACAACCTGTAGTTAACACCTGGTGAACATTTCTGGCTGATAACATCACAGGTATGCCATCAGTTTTTAAACATCGCATATGAATATACGCAAACCAACAGGAAAAAAAAAAAATCTTTGCTGACGGTCTCCTTCCATCTGCAGACAAAGAAAACTGCCGTCTGGAGCCGCTGCGTCAGCCGGCTCCACGCGTTTGCAGCCCTGGGGGAGGAGGCGGCCCCACGCATGAGGCTGTGTGTTCCGTTGGAATCCCTTCCCTTGATTCTCAGAACAACCCGTGTTCTTTCTACTACGTTACATTCCATCTCTTCGCTCTGCGCCCTTTAAAATGAGTGTTCTGGGGTCGCCTGGGTGTCTCAGTCGGTTAAGTGTCTGACACTTGATTTCGGCTCAGGTCATGGTCTCAGGACCATAGCATGAAGCCCCGCACCTCGCTCCCTGCTGGGCCAGGAGCCTGCTTCAGATTCTCTCTCTCCCTCTGTCCCTCCCCACTCACACTCTCCACAAAAATAAAGTAAAGTAACGTAAAATAAGATAAAACAAAACAAAATAAAATAAGTGCTCTGCGCACAGTAGGCTCTTTGTGTTTCCTTCTGAAGCTGCCGCTGCTGCTTATATTTTTGAGAGGCTGAAGTTGAGAAGCGAGGAACCCATCAGAGCTCTAATACACTACTTTCCATTTGCATAGAGTCCTACAGTTCCTGAGACAAATTTTTTGATCTTTATTTCCCTTTATACTCATGGAAACCCCACTCTTGAGGACACAGAGATTCAGGGAGTTTAAAAAACCTGCTGAAGCCCACACACCTACTGAAGGGCTCCCCTCAACTTCTAATCTGAGGACATAGAGTTCTAACGTAATGCTCAATCTGCCAGCCACATTACACCCCTTGTACCCCAGCCCCCCCACAGCATGTAGGGAGCCCCGCACTGGCGTTTTTATCAGGACCCCTGAGAGAAGACCGTATCACTGGCCATGTGGAACTTACATTGTGAAGGTGTCACATCATATTGTTCTAGTTAAGCCAAGTTGGTGAGTGCAAGGGAATGGGATAGAAAACAACTCATAAGAAGCTCTTTCTAGTAACAGAAATAGCCAAATAACAGAAATAGCCCAGGGTGTTCCCTAGGCCCCTCTCCCTCTGGTTTCCAACTGGGGCCAGCAAATTGGAGGTTCCTAGGGCCCTGGAGAGGGGGAGGGGAAGTGCGCGTTTCCAAGCCCCCATCTGCTCCCTGTTGGGCCAGCACTGGTTGGCTGCATCCCTGCACCTAAGGGGACACTTGGTACCATGTGGCTGTCTCCTTCTGGCCATGCGGTTGTATGGCCATGTCATCTCCTTGTCCTGTCATCTTGATGAGTTCCCTACATTCCACCCTACCTTTTAAGAAGCCTTTTATTAAACTGTCCTCCATCATCTGGCTTGAGCACACCATCTGTTTCCTCCTAGGACTTCAAGTGACGCAGCAAATAATGAAATAATATTGCTGATGCAGTCCTTGTAGGCAAAACCACGGAAAGTTCCTCAGCTCCTCCTAAGAGGATGAGAAATGCTAACATGAGACCTGGCTCTCTCTTACCTTCACTTCCTCTTTGCTAGCTCTCACCGAATAGAAGTAGGTCAGATAATCTGCCTCAGGGACCTACCAGCAGAGCTCTAAACTTGGCACATGAGATCTCTGAGTAGCTACCTACTGCTGCCATGTAGCTAGAACTCCACATAGCGGGGTGTGGAGGACAGCAGTAGCCGCATCCCAATCACACGTGGGTGGTAACTTCAAAGACTTCGAGCTCAGCCTTATACCCACTCACATCAGATTACTAGAAGCCTCACAGCCGAACCATCCCCAGGGATGTCAGGCCTCTGACAGCTGCTCCTCTTCCCAGAAGGACCAACAGCCCCTGAACCTACTTATATGCTGGCACTGACAGATGGACTCCAGAATTTATCAGACCAAATGATTTTATTTCCCTCAACACATCTATGTGCATGAGAGCAATCAATGAATTAATTACATTAGGAAACATACCAAGCTGAAGACAATCGCTTTATGACTAAGGACCAGAAAGGTGCTGAAAGACAGAAGGCAAGCAAACCTCAGAGGCATCTTCGGAAATGGACAATTATGATTCATTAAGCCTAGTTAAGGAAGTGAAATTTATGAGGAGGAAACATCTGGAACTGCCTGGAATGTAAAGGAACCGGGAGGAACCACTGTTTGGGCTTGTAGAGAGCAGCCCGGACAAATGGGATTCCATGTTAAGACAGAATTGCAAAATTAGTACACGAAAGAGACAGCATTGAGGCAATGCATCTGGTTTTAAGTGAAGCGTTTTAATACAATGGCTCCTGGATTTGCTCTTGAAATATTAATTGAAACGGGGATGAGTATGAGGGCTGTCACATGAATAGAAAACTGGAAGAAAGATCATAAATACTGGCTAAGCTGTGCCAAGGCAACAGAACGTGGCAATGCAACAGAAAGGAAAATGCTGCCTCGTTCCCAGCCATGAATGCTATGGAGGCTTAGTAAATATTAACTGATAATAATGAACTATAGTACAGGGCGGTAAATTAGTATGAGACAGGCTGCTGAAATACAACTCATATATATACAGTTGGTATAACATACACTGATAAATGAGAAGAAAGGAAATCAAAATGATTTAGCTACGCGATGCATTGTGCCTGCACCAGGAAGTGTGGTTAAGAGGGTGGGGGAGGGGTGGCAAGAGGGGACAAGAGAAAAGTTAAGAGGAATAATTCAGGATCACAAGAGAACTTCCTTAAGGTCTCGGCGATTCCTCAAGTTGAAGCTAGGCACCTTGGAGTCATACTCTATTGTTTTAAGACACAGAGGTTTTCTCAATAAATTTCTGTTTCAGGGACCTCATGGGCACCACAGACTAAATCTGGACCAATTTCACTGAGGGAGATATGAAAGCTCTCCTCCTTGGGAAAGCCCATCCTGATCAATACAGTTGCGAGAGCTGCAACCTCCTTTCGAAATCCCATCACTCTTGTTCTTTGCACCACTGTATACCTCCTGGCATTACTATGATTTGTGTATATGTGACTAGACTTTGTAAGGCTTCGCAAAATGGAAATCATGCTTTGCATTTCTTAAAACTCACATGGATCTTCACCCTTGGTATTTCACAGAGCTTTGAACTTAGTAGGTGCTCAATTCCTGTGCCAATCAATTAGATCGGCAGGGATCTAATAACCATATATTAGGGAAGGAGGGAAGCAGGCACCTATAAGAGAGAACACCCAGCTGCCTCCTGGGTTTGAGGACTAGCTTCTAAGGAGATCGATGAAAGCTCTACCTCTCGTTAAGGACAAAGCACTAGAGAATTTGCCGCGGGAACAATCTTAGGCTGCCAGAGGAGGATACAGAAACCTCGGTTGCCATGGAAACTTGTATGATCTGATGATTCCCATTGTTGAAAGATGATGAGACACCAGGAGAATGACAAGCAGATCCCTGAGCCCTAAGAAAACACAGAACATGCCAAGCAAACGTCTCTGCTCATTTGGACTTACTTCTTAAGATGCAGTATCATCATCTATCAATAATAGCATTCACGAAGGGCTTTCCAAACGTTGCCAGTTCCTATTCGGATTAAGTGATCTCTGAGATGCCAAGTGTGTGCAGAGCTGTGTCTGAGGCGGGCAGAGAGCACTTACTACAGCAGGTGGGTTCAGGTGATGGAACCATGTGCTTCTGAGATCCTGCTCTGTGACCAGGGTAAGGTAAGCCACTTGTGTGCAGGTTTTGTGTACCAGGCTTGCTAGACTAATGGCAGAGGAAGCTACCTAACCATTCTCAGGTCACGGATACCTTTGAGAATATGATTATAGCTATGGACTCCCTCCCCAGAAAAATGTGCACATAGGTACATACATATAAAATCTAACACAATCTACTTTGGAGAATTCAAAACCCCTGGAGCCTTTCCATAAATTTGCCCTATCAAGCACTCTGGAACTCAGGTGGGTCCAGGTATCATGTCAAGAATCTCTGAGGCAAACACAAGTCTTTATATAAAAGCTAGAATCACCCTCAGTAAAACGGAAAATGTTGCCATCCCAAACATCCTCCAGGTAGTCCCGCTTCCTCCATACCCAGTATCTCCTGCTAACGTGTACTTAGCTCATGAACTCACTCACTGGTAAGTTCACTCACGCATTCATTCTTTGCACTGTTTTCTGTGTGTCAGACTTTAGGGACCCAAATGTGAGTATGACATGGCTCATGCCCTCTAAGAGCCTACAATTCAGCTCAGTCAGGGCTCATTTTGCTTCCCAGGGAATACTGGGCCACATCTAGGGACAGTTTTCGTTGTCACAGTGGGTGAGGAGTGCTACTGGCACCTGGTAGATAGAAGTCAGGGATGCTGCTGAAAATCCTACAATGCCCAGAACACCTCCAACCCTACAACAGATAGAAATACAGGGTCGAGGGGCGCCTGGGTGGCTCAGTGGGTTAAGCCGCTGCCTTCGGCTCAGGTCATGATCTCAGGGTCCTGGGATCGAGTCCCACATCGGGCTCTGCTCAGCGGGGAGCCTGCTTCCCTCTCTCTCTCTCTGCCTGCCTCTTTGTCTGCTTGTGATCTCTCTCTGTCAAATAAATAAATAAAAATCTTTAAAAAAAAAAAAAAAAAGAAATACAGGGTCGAGGGGAGCCTGGGTGGCTCCGTTGGTTAAGGAACTGCTTTTGGCTCAGGTCGTGATCCTGGAGTCCTAGAATTGAGTCCCGCATTGGGCTCCCTGCTCAGCAGGGAGTCTGCCTCTCCCTCTGACCCTCTCCCCTCTCATGCTTTCTCTCTCTCTCACTCTCTCTCTTTCTCAAATAAATATATAAAACCTTTAAAAATTTAAAAAAAAGAAATAAAAAAAGAAATACAGGGTCCAGAATGTTAGATAGATTGAGAGACCCTGACTTAAGGTGGACAGGCATGAGACAAAGCATTGAATGCACGGATGAAGACCAGAGGTAAATAATACGGCAGCTCAGGAAAGGGCATTTTAGTAAGAATTCTGGAATATATGGTTATGGTGACAGACGGCCTTGTTTTCATTGATGACAGAAGGGAGGTGAAGGGAAGAGGAGTCATCTGGGGTGAGCCATCACCATAATGAAGGCAGACATTACTTTGTGCAACACCAGAGGAGGGGCATCGATTTCAAGTGGTGAGCAAACAAATGGCATCTGGTGGGGGAGATGTCCTCATAGGAGACGAAGTGGGTCTCTACCCAGCCCTATCAGTCAGTGGCTCAGCCAAAACAATGGGCAACCATTTGATAGGCTCATCACTCCAGTTACAAATCCTGTTTCATGCTGGGCAAAAGCTAGACTTTGGATGTGCCCTGTCATTCACCACTCCTCTGTACTCTATTCCCATTCCAGTCAATATCCCCATTGTATACACGTATACACTACAGTGATCCTCATGTGGGTAAATATGCAAAATATATACTTTGTATATATAGATATACAGGGTATATATTATGTATATATATATCTAGATATAAGGGTATATATTATGTATTCTATATATTATGTATTCTATAGATACGCTAACTTTAATCTCTACAGAAGTTGGTTCTAAGACCTGATTAATCGACTGGAAATCAGACCTAGACCAAATTCCAGCACGTGCATCCTTGACTCCTTGTACCCCTCTCTCTCCCAACCTCCAACCCTTTAACAATTATTTTCTGGAAATCAGGCCTGGCTTCTGTCATCAGCAGGCACAGGGACGACAGGTATGCTGATACACCTGTAAACCTCTAGCCCTGTTGAGGCTGGGGCTGTTCAACATTGGAAAGCACCAGGCAAGGAGCTCGCCGTCACTGGCAAACAAGGTTTTCTGCTTCTGAGCCGCCAGCTATGGAGTGACAGCATGATCTGGGAGCAGCCAGAAGGGAGCTAAAGTCCCAAGTCTACTGCACACAAGTTTCATAGCCCTGAGGAAGTTCTTTAACTTGGTAAGTTTTTTCTATTTGTAAAAAAGGAATAATTAAAGTTCCCATCTGAAAGGGTCATCCTGAAGTACTGAATGGCAACTTCTATCTCAAGTGCTGACCAGAGTGCCTGGCACGTAGCAAGCCTCAGTAACCTTTCAGCTATACTCAGCAAGGGAGGGGAGCCTCCTGGGGCCGCACCTAATGCTTGGCTCAAGGGGCTTACGTGTTAGACTTTACCACCATCCTTGTGTGGGGACCATGCCGATCTTCTCTCTTGGTATCATTCCAACTTTTAGTATGTGCTGCCAAAGCAACCACCAAGATAGATAGATAGAGAGATATAAAATATTTATTTATTTATTTATTTATTTATTTATTTTAAAGTAACCTCTACCCCCAACATGGGGCTCAAACTCACAACCCTGAGAGTCACATGTCTACTGACTGAGCCAGCCAGGCGTCCCACTGGACTTTATCCGTCCCCACATAATCTATGTCCACTGCTTGGGTTTATTCTTTTTCTGTTCTTTTATCCTGCCTTCCATTCAGACCATTTCAGCAGCAATTCTGCTCATAGCTCCAGCCTTTCTCCTGGTACGGGCGGGTTCTGATCTGTTCCTGCTCATCTGGGGCCCCTTTAAGACCCTCTGTAACCAAGGATTTGGGGCTGTACCTACCTGGTCCAGCCTCCCTGTGTTCTCCCAGCCCATCCACACCAAATCTATCCAGAGCCCCCAGAGGTCTGTGCTGCTGCAGGGAGCTGGGCCGCACATTCCCCCAGCGTGTTCTTGAGTCATGATGGGCTCAGCTATGCTGTTGTACAGATTCACTGGGTACATTTTCATCTAAGCATCTGGTACTTTTCTCCCTTCACGGTCGCCTGCTGCCAAAGAGGAGCAGTGAGATTCGGCACGACACTTTGGAAAGGTAGCCGACCCAGGCTGAAGCTGGTCTATTCCCCACCTGCTGCTTTTTTCCAAAAATGGGCCGTGGGTGGAGCCTCAGACATCACACCTTCCCACTGACCTGGCTCCAGTGCCTGGTCTCTGTTCTTCTCCGGACACCCAGGAGGCAGCTGGGATAATAGCCCTATTGACGGGATGAAGCAGCTGGGGAATAAAACCTCCCTCTTACTCACTGACTTTTCTCTACTTGATGATCACTTGAAAAATCTCAAACAGTCTTGGTATCAGAGCACAGAGGTCTCCTGGTCAGAGGCACTGAGTCAACCATATTTCATGCCTGCTTCCACTAGTAGAAGGGATCAAGGGTAGCTAGGATTTGAGTCACTGGAAACCTCTAGCAACCTAGTGGCCTGTGTTCTATACAGCATTGCTGTGGTGAGAGTAGCCCAATCCCAGCACCGAGAGAGTCAAGAAAGCTAGAGGTGAGCCTGAAGGATTACAAAAATGCAGATTTCAGGGGGCAACATTCACAATCCATGGGCTGCACTGAGCCACACCAACAATATCCCTATTTTTCCATTTAGAAAAGTTCCCAGTGAGTTCTGAGCTTTCTAAAATACTTGCTTTAATTCATTTGCTTTGATTCTTTGCTCAAATCCATGCCCTTGGGTGCATACATCTTCGCGTGACGTCCTCAACTTGCTCCTTTGCCTGCCCTCGCACACTGCGTCTCTTGAGGGTAAACACAAGTCGCCATTCAGAAAGTCAGCACCCAGGAAAAGTGAACTAGACCTTCACGTTTCCCATTTCTCTACCACATGCAGCTATCCTTTAGAACCTAGCCCACCGCCTCTGGAAATTAGGTTTTACTGGAACAAGCCACGTCCATTTATTCATATCATATACTATCTGTGGCTGCTCTTGGGTTCCCACAGCAGATCTGAGGAGCTGTGATGGGCCAGCTGGCCTGGGAAGCCCAAAACTTTCACTATTTGACTTTTCACAGAGTTTGCTGAAACCGTGCTTTAGGATTCCTCTGGTCTCTAAGCAGGGGTGAAATCACTGAAGACAAAGCAGTAGAGATTTACGTTTGTGAATCTGTCAGGGTTCTGTCCCTTTGTAAATACAATTATAACTGTAAGTAGAAATACAGAGAGACTTATTATAAGGAATGGAGTCATGATTATAGAGGCTGAGAAGCCCCATGACATACTGTCTGCAAGCCGGTGGCCCAGGAAGCCCAGTGATAGAGCTCCAGTCCAAACCCGAAGTCCTGAGAACCAGGAGAGCCAATACTGTAACCCAGTCCCAGTCCAAAGTCCTGAAAACAAGGAGTGCCAGTATCCGAGCACAGAAGATGTCTCAGCTCAGGCAGAGAGCAGGTTTGCCCTTTCTCTGCCTTTCTGACCTATTCAGGTCTTCAGTCAATCAGGTGACGCCCACCCACAGTGGGGAGGGTGAACTTCTTTACCGGATCTACGGATCTACGGATGCAAGTGCTAATCTCTTCTGGAAACACCCTCACATACACACCCAGAAGTAGTATTTTGCCAGGTATCTGTGCACCCTTGAGCCCTGTTAAGTTGGGACACATAAAATTAACCATCACAATTTGATATAGGGAAGACAGTTCTCTGGGGAAAAAAAGTAATTCAGCAATGAAATGAGTTGTTAGCATGCCTTTCAGTCAATGCCACACCATTTACCTCCTATGTATTATATCAACTTCCCTGCTGATTAGGTCAGTTTGCACAAATAAACTATGGTCTTGTATCAGTCAGGGGGCTCTGCAGGAAATCAATGGCACAGGCAAATCATCTAAACTGAGAAGATTTTGGGAAAGGAACCATACAATAAAGTGTGGGAAGACTAAAGCAGACCAACATGAGACGGGCTGTCAACATCCAACAGTCATTACTACCAAGAAGCCTGAAGGAACATGAGGAAAGGGAAGGTGCTAGAACACAGAGAGAACTGTGGTTTTGTGAGAGAGGGTTGCCCAGCAGAAACTGTGACCGTAGGCAGAGCATTGCAGTCCCTGTGGCCCAGGACCAGGCCAGGAGAGAATAGGAGAGCCATCACCTTGACCTCTCTCTCTTCTTGACCTCTGATCTCCTGTTAGGTCCTGTTAGGTTTAGCCAAACCCAACTAGATGCCAAAAGACATAGGGTCCTACTGACAAGGTCTGTGTGGTATATCCTCCAGGGGTACATAGGCAGGTGGAGAAGGATGGGATGGCTCTGGAGGGAAAAGTGGAGACTATCCAGAACATCCCATAGTGACTACAATGTCTTAAATGTAAAGCAGGTTTTCTAGTAATGCTTACTGTTTGGTTTAAATGTGTGCCTATGGAAGGCCTAATCACTCTAATAGTTTGGATACAAACTATCGAGAGGCTAAAGGGTGAATTGAGGGACTTGGTGTGGGGCCTTTCCTGTTCTCACAAGTTTGTCAAAACTGCCCAGCTGTTAGAGCTGAGGATCTAGTGTGGCCAACGTTTTGTCTTCCTTCTGGAAGGGGAAATAAAGGAATGGGGTACCATGAAAGAATCTGTCGTTCATGAAAGAAACTCCCTCCCATCCCTGCCTAAAAGCAAAAAGTAATTTTTCCTCACATTAAAAGGGAATTTCTCCTATCAGAATGTGAGATGGTTAAAGAGAGAGAGAGAGAGAGAGAGAGAAAGAGAGAATTCCCTCCCCAGCCCTCTCATCAGCTAAATGCTATCATAGCCACAAGTATCATATAACTCTACAGTCAGCCTGGGAATGATTCTTGCAAATAAAAAAGCACAGTGTGAAATGCTGACTTTTTCTGATCAAAAAGCATCCTGGGGTGGGCAGAACAGCTTTGGGTCAAGAAGAGGCCTTGATTTCTGGGGTGATTTTTATTGTTATCAGAGAGAAGACTGTACTTGCTGCAAACGTGTGGCTCCTCGGCACACTCCTACTGGTGAAGGCAAACTTGTAGTCACTTGTCTCTCTCTCAGGGTACTTACCCCCCGCATTGAAACATATTTTTCATTTCAGTTTCACTTACCTGTCACTTTCTTCTTAAAAAGGGTGATTTATCAAGTTAAAAAAAGAAAAAATCAACATCAAAGAACACTTCAATGCTACGGGGGTGCCCACACACACACACATACATACACGCAGGCACACACACTCAAACCCCCCGTGTCCTGTCTTGAAGGCAAAATTGTGACTAAAAACCACAAGAAACTATCCCCCAATGGGAAGCTTTTTTCAGCATCTTGACTGTGAGTTCCTTTATTCTGTGTTTCCGCCAGCCTACAAATTTAAAAGCTGTTGCAAGGGAGCTATAATTTCTACTCAACACTTCATGATTTGATTATGTAAAATAAAAAGTGTAATGAAGTTAATAGTACCTTATTCTTACTGTACACGATGAGGAATTTTTTTCCCTGCAGAATGTGAAAGTGGAAATTACCTCTGGACCTTCTAATTCTCAAAAATGTGGGTCATAATGATGACTGTGGTAGAATTTCAAGACGTAAGATTTAGTATATTTCTCTTTCCTCTATTCGGTTTTCCAAAGGGGCGTCTTCTCTTACTGGGATTTTATGTAGTAAAATGTAAGGAACTGAAGTGAGGGGTAAGAGCCCTGCGTCCTACGCTACTTGTGGAGCCTCGAGGAAAACACTGAACCTCACTGAGTAATAACTTCTTCTGCCAAGTGAGGAGACTGGATAACCCAGTCCTATCCTAGCATTCTAGGATTTAAAAAAAAAACAACATTAAAATAAATGAATAAATAAAATTTAGAAATTTAAAAAACAACATAAAGTGGAATAAAGTAAACATGCCTTGAGAAAGAAGTGTGGCATATGATGCCAGGTGTTTCTTTCCCCTTGTGTTGTCCAGGAGGCCTTTTCCAGAATTATCACCTTGTGTTTCTCTCCCAGTTATTTGTGTGAATGCAGCAGGGAGCCAAAGAGGAGGCTGATGTCTTTGCTTCAAATCCTTTAACAGGCCAGTCAGCTTTGACCTCATCCCTGTCTACCTCTCTTCCTGATGGCCACAAAAGAATTCACTCAAGGGACTCTCAGTGGGTATCACTCTCAAAACACCGGCTCAAAACGAGTACCTTTGCTGTCCCTGCCTCAGCATCTTTTATGAAGAAAGAACATAACTCTAAAAGAGAAGGCTAATTTATAGTGATGTGGCCTAAGCTGTGTAACATGGAGTGTCATTTAAGACCTCCCATCCCTCAGGCCACCTACTCATAGAGACAACAGTCTTTCAGGATCTTCCCAATTATACCCATGCAGCCATAACACTTAATCTACCTCCAGGAAACACGGAAGATATTTCACTAGTGTAAAAACTCTCCTTAAGCATCATTTGGGGACATTGAATAGCATTAAGTTTCGCAGGTTGTGCCAAGCAACGGGTTCTTATTTTCCCTGTTCTCTCATGCTGAAGTCAGAAAATGGATCTGCAGGCCCCACAAGACTCAGGGTAGAGCCACGTGCCAAAGGGGAACCCAAGCTCGGTGTTGGGTTTTCAGCTTGTACTGCTGCTACCACAGGCTTTGATTATGCTCGCAGTCAGGCCTGTCCCTGAGCAAAATTTAAATAAGGACAATGGTTTCATTAAGGCTCTTTCCTCTTTCTCTGATTTTCAGATGTCCAAAGCTCTCGTGGCGATTCACTGCCTGTCCACTCCCTGCCCCAGCCCAGCCCTGCATCCCAGCTCTCCGTGCCCTGTACCTTATTGTTTACCAATTCCCTCAACAAAATTTTGCTCGGCGGCTTGACATTTGGGAAAGATCCAAGACATTTTATTTTTTTTTTAAAGATTTTATTTATTTAGGGACGCCTGGGTGGCTCAGTTGGTTAAGCAGCTGCCTTCGGCTCAGGTCGTGATCCCAGCGTCCTGGGATCGAGTCCCGCATCGGGCTCCTTGCTTGGCGGGGAGCCTGCTTCTCCCTCTGCCTCTGCCTGCCATTCTGTCTGCCTGTGCTCACTCTCTCTCCCTCTCTCTCTGACAAATAAATAAAATCTTTAAAAAAAAAAAAAAAAATTTTATTTATTTGACAGACAGAGATCTCAAGTAGGCAGAGAGGTAGGCAGAGAGAGAGGAAGGGAAGCAGGCTCCCTGCTGAGCAGAGAGCCCGATGCGGGGCTCGATCCCAGGACCCCGAGATCATGACCTGAGCCGAAGGCAGAGGCTTTAACCCACTGAGCCACCCAGGCGCCCCCCAAGACCTTTTATTAATGAGCGCTCCCATGAAAGACAACAGCTTAGCTTGCTTGCTCTGATGGCATCTTCGCCTATTCTCTGGCGTGGAAGGCAGAACCCAGGACTTTAGGGGCTAATCAGGGAGGATATATGGGGGTGAAGGGAACATTTCCTGTAAGGTTCCTGGGTGGCTCAGTGAGTTAGGGATCTGACTCTTGATTTCGGCTTCGGTTGCAATCTCAGGGCTGTGGAATCAAGCCCCACATCAGGCTCTGTGCTTAGCTCGGAGTCTACTTATCCCTCTTCCTCTGCTCCTCCCCTCACCCACGTGAGCTCTCTCTCTCTCTCATAATTAAAAAAAAAACAAAAAAAAACAAAAAAAAAAAACTTTTTTTAGAAGAGAACCTTTCCTGTGCTGCTCATATTATAACATATGAGCATCTCTGTCCTCTGTTTAGGTATATGACGGACCCTATTAACAGGTTGGGTAAAAAGTGGTGGGGTTTTTTTTTTTGGCAAAGGAAAGGCTGAAAAATTATCTTTTTATCCTGTTTCCCCAGAAACTATCTTCAGGGAATAGACGTATAAATACACACACACACACACACACACACACACACACACACATACACACACGCTATTTCACATTCGACTGGAGATAGAAAGACCTAAGAGATGAGAAGAGGGCAGGCACATCCTTTGGGAGGAGAATCTAAAATGCTATAAAAGTTCTTAGCCTCTGAAGGTAGGCTGGTCAGTGCACAGCCCACACAGACACAGAAATTGAATCTAAAAACAAGAGAGGCACTAGACACAAAAGTTCAACGTAATCCTTTTCTCTGTTCCTGGAAACTCACACCCAGGAACACTTTGTGACCCTAAGCCTCAGCAGTTATGGGGTAACTAACTTGTCCCTACACTGGCAGAGCCAGACCTATAGCAGCAGGGTGGGAAAAGCGCAACTGACAAATCCATTCAACAAATATTTGATTGGATACCTATTCCGACCCAGACTCCCAGCCAGATGCTGGGAGCACACAAATGAATAAAGCACATCCTCCCGCGACAAGCAAAAGAAGGAGCTGAGCTAAATCTTCATTTCAGTCAATGAGCAAAAGAGAAAGAGGTGACTCCCTTGATTTCTTGCTCTGTTCATATGCATTAGGGAAGAGACGAGGGGATGTACACATCGGAGCTCAGAGAGCAGCCAACCTTCCACAATCAGTGACTTAGTCTCTTTCTTGGACTAACCAGATTCTCATGCACAGAAGCAAACACAACCAAGTTGTTAAGAATGACACTCATCAGCATTCACACTCTTAGAAAGCTTATCAACAATTGAACTATGGTACGTACCTAAGGTCTCGGGGATGCTTCATTCTTCGATATTAGAAGCTCTACTAAATCCTTATTCAACTTATCCCCCAGATGAAGATAAATGGGGGATGGAACAACTATATATAGGCTTGGCATTGGATGTCAACTTTACAGTAGTGTTTTTGTATAGGTTAAAGTCTACTTCAGCTGGAATTAATGTAATTACATATAATGTTGACAGATTATGACATTTGCCTATTAAGTACACTATACAAACATTCCAATAATTTGCTGGCTTTTGACTTTGTAAAAAATAAATGAAAGCAAATCCCAGGGGATATGGCTAATGCGGTAACTGGAATAGAGGTTTCAAAAGCGCAGAGTTCAGGAAATAACAGTCAAAGAATAATGCATTTTAAGCCAAAATATATAGAGTGGTAAATGAATATTTAGTACTTACCACAAGACTGCTGTCTAGAGACAACCTTTTTCCAAAGTCCCTTTTCTCAAGCTGTCTCTTTCCCTCCATGGGTGAAGTTATTTATTTTCCTTTGTGATTTATAAGAATTCCCCTTCTGTTTCCAGGGTCACTGTAAAAAGTGAGCATGTGTTTTACCATCCGAGTGAAAAGTGTTTAGACCCATGTTTTTAGCTAACTAGAAACAAGTGTGGCAGCCAAAATATCCAGACCCGAACCACAAGTGCAAAACAGGGCTCTCTCAACTCAAAAGACCTCTCCGGGTTGCGAATGTCAGAGTCATCTTTACGGAGGCCCCTGTGTTTTTATAGGTCTTGCTAATGGAGTTGGGGAATGGGTTTGCAGGTTGAATCAGCAGACTGTGGAAAAAAGCAAACAGTCTGTTTCATGCCACGCTTGCTCCACACTCGTCCTCCCTCTATCAGCCAGAATCATTCTGTTACTGTGCACATAGATGCTGTCTGCAAATTCCATGAGCTAAAACTGACAAAACCAGGCTCCATAACCAAGAGTGGCTGAGCCCAAGGCGCGAGGAGAGGAAACGGAAACCTGAACATCACTGCCAATATTTCATTGGAAAATATGTAAGTTAAACAGATGTGGGGAACGTATAAGAATCATTCCCTCTAGGACAGGTGGATTCCACAAATGGTGGAGGCCATGTTATCATCAATGAGTATTTGAACACCCATGGCATTTTATCAGATCAGATATAGTTAATCCCTGTACTCCACTGCGGTGGTTAGCTCTAGAATGACTACGTGTCTTGGTTAGTAGGAATATATTGTGTGTGTCAAGCACTAGCTTCTAGTCTTCATGAATATATAAATGCCTGAAATAAAAGAAACAGGTTTTAGTCCATACTTTCCCACCCATTCTCCAAGTAACCTTGGACAAGTCATTCAGCTTCTCTGAAACTCACCTTTCTAACCTGCAAAAAACATGTAGATGTACAATGATTTAAAGGCAATAAACTACAACTTACATGTCAGTTATAATTATGCACAGATTTCATTAAAAACCAGTTAACCTTAAATACTAAGTTAACCTAATCTAATACATCTTTGATGATTCAGGAGGCACCTGGAGGTAGAGAAGTGCCTCATAATCCACACAAAACACATAGCCATTGTCCTGCTATCAAAGTAAAGCTGAACTTAATAACACACTCTACCAATAAGCTTTTGATAAAATTGAAAAGAAATATTATCCACAGCACCCTCAATGCCTCCAAATCTAATGAGGATATAGCAGAATCTGACCTCACAGCCCCCAGCATATGGCCTCCTGCTCCTTGTTCCCCCCACCAGGAGGAGGGTGGGGACAGTGATGCCCCAGACAGGCCCAAATGATGGTTGGTGGTAGGAAACCGATGAACTCCCTTCCCAGCCCTAGGCTCTCTCCTCCATCTGCCACTTCTTGCTTTTAGGAACACCAATTTCAATTCATTACTCATCTACTCAGAATCTCCTGGGAGTCCACCCTGAATTCAGGATATAAAACCAAATTTTTCAACATTATGTTCAATGTCTATTTCCTGCCAAGTAACCTTTTCCAGTCCCTGAATGTGTGAGGCATATTCCTGAGACCACACTTGGATCGCACCCCTCATCTCCATCAGGTCTAATTCTCTCTTCTCCAGGGCCTGGCGCAGGTCCCACCTCCTTCACAGGAGCTTCCTGGTCACACCACTGGCCGAAGACTTCTTTCTCTCCCATGTTTCAGGGTAGTCGTTAGGGACTTAATTATTAACCACCATCATCACCTAGCACAGCTTAAATACAGGAAGTTCTTATTTGCTGGTTGGTACAGCCTAGTAGTTAAAAACAAACTCGTGGCAGCATTTTCCAGAAAAAAGCTAGTTGCATGCTATTAGTATCAGCCAAACTATTAGTTCCGTGAAATTTGTTGTAAGGGATTGCCTTTCCTATTTTCAGCTGTTCCCATCCACTTTGCTGTCCCCACCTTATCTCAGTAGGAGATACACACATTGTGTGCATACTGTGTGCCCTCACTTGTAGCTCAGAATATTCTCTGTAATGATGGCTCCAGCTAGAGGGACTACTCAGGCCCTGAGATTTCTCCCTCCATCAAAAACATACCCCCTTAACTCATTTTCTCATTGTCTTTTCTTGTTAATTTATTCCTCACCTTCCTAAGTCATACCCCAAAGATCCCTGGCATTTGATAGGTCTCAATAGATAATCCTTTGGCATGTAGTACGTATTTATTAAGTACCTAATATATGAAGGACCCAGTACTTAGGTGTTAGTAACATAGCCATGTATAAGGGAGACTAGGTTCCTGTCTTCATGGAACTTCACGGAAGATGTAGGAAATAAGTAAGCAAACAAACATTCCAAACCATGGGAGGTATCTGCTTATGAAGGAAATAATCTTCAGGAGGTGGTATTAAGGAGTGTCAAGTATGTAGAAAGGGAGAACCCTTTAGACAGAATTGTAAAAATAGAAGCCAGTCATATAAAAATATGGGTAAAAAGCACTCCAGATAGAGGGACCAGTCTTTCTGCTGGGAAAAAGCCAGAAAGAGGTTTGTGTGCCCCCCAGAATAGGGAACCAGTTTTTTAGGAACAAAGAAGCGGGGAAGACAATATGTGAGAAAAGTTCTAAGCCATAAGCAGCAATTACATCACACAAGTGTCTTGTAGGACAAGGTAACTTGTTTGTTCTGAGCATAACACTTAATCTTAAAGTTTGGTTACTCTTTGCTAGCTGAAAACATTAAACAATTTAATCTCTATAGGTTTCAACTGATTCATCTACAAAATGGAATTAATAATAGCTCCTGCTTCATAGTGGGGTTGTTGTGATGATTAATGAGATGATCCATTTTTTTTTAAGATTTTATTTATTTGCCAGAGAGAGAGAGAGCGAGAGACTACACACAAGCAGGCAGAGAGGCAGACAGAGGCAGTGAGAGAATCAGGCTCCCTGCTGAGCAAGTAGCCCAATGCAGGACTCAATCCCAGGACCCTGGGATCATGACCTGAGCTGAAGGCAGTGGCTTAACCAACTGAGCCACCCAGGCGTCCCTGAGATGATCCATTTAAAGAACTTTCCCACTACCTGGCACATAGTAGGTAAGCTTTAAATATCAGATATATTGATCATCCTTTCTGGTAAGTATGATTAAACTCTTTCATAAGCAATGCTAGTGACACAATTTTATGCTCCATAATAGGTTGAGGAGACTGTCATTTTGGGAAACAAGGATCTTTTCAAAAGTTCTCAAACAGCCTAGTTTGCTATGTGGAAGGCTGACTGAATGGTTTAATCCAGTCAGTTTCTTTTCATACTTTTCGTACTTTATAGTGCCAGTTTTATAGACAGAGATTGACCTTCAAAACATCAGCAACTGATAAGACATAAGGATTGGCCAATCAGGACATGGTCAATGGCAACAAGTAGCACAGCTGTAGCCATGTGTCCTGGCCAGTTACCACCCTAAATGTATGTACTACCCCATCCCAAGAACTGGAAAATTCATGAATTATACCATAAAGCAATCATGGAAAGGATCAAAGTAAAGATATCCAAAAGGATCAATGCAAGACCACATAAGACCACGCAAGAAACAAAATGCCAACCAGGATGTGTCGATATGAAAAGGGGAGGAGTCCACAAAGGAAAAGTCAGGAAGGCTGACAAATTCCACTTCCAGCATTGTCAAGTGAAGAGTGCCCACATTTACACATACCCAGAAAGGACTACAAGTCTAGAGGGGACATGAACATGCCAGATCCCAGACACTTTGGTATTTCACTGGCCATTTGTATCCCCCAACAAAAGCCCCTGATTAGAGACCACTGCCATAAATCAATCTTCCAATTTTATTTGATTCCCAAGTCATTTTACTTACAGAGGAAGAATGTGCTGACCAGCAAATATGAGGAGGCAATCTTTTGGAAAGCTATATTTTTTAGTACAAATTTGCAATTCAGCATCTGACTCTTTACATTCATCATTTATGTATTTGCTTAGTATATTACTCAGCTTGTGCTGCCATAACAGAATATCACAGACTCGGTGGCTTCCAACAATAGACATCGATTTTTCTCACAGCTCTGAAAACTGGAAATTCAAGATCAAGGTGGCAGCAGTGTTGGTTCCCGGTGAGATGTCTCTCCTCTGCTTGCATTTGGCCACCTTCTGTGTCCTCACATGACCTTTTCCTCTGCACACATACTTCTGGTGCCTCTTTCTTTTCTTTTCTTTTTCTTATACGGGCATCAATCCTATTGAATGAGGCCCCCACTCTTAAGACTTCATTTAACCTTAATCATCTCCACCTGTAAGGCCCTAACTCCAAATATAGTCCTTTTGGGGCTAGGGTTCCAACATGAATTTTCAGGGGATACATTTCCATCCATATGAATTAATTTCAGTCAGAATTCAAAGTCTGATCACAGCTCCAGGTACTAATAATAAGTTTAACTAATAAGTTTTCTAACTAAGTTTCTGAGTCTAAAACCTGACAGAAAACTCTAAAAGTCAGTGGCTACTTCCAGACCCTATCACTCTCTGCTGGTTAATTCACTGTTGGATTTCATGCCATCATGAAATGGGTGGGTAGCTCCCACCCATCCCCACCTTCCCTTGTTACACTCTTCTCTTTATTGCAGGTCTAGATGTGCAAACATTATCAAGATTTCTTAGTCAGTTGGCCAACATGGGTTCTGCCAATAGGAGGCAGTAAGAGGTGAGAAGGCAACAGGAAGGGAAAAGCCCTTCTTCTAGCAGCAGAGAAGCAGCATCAATAGCAGGTGACTGTATGATCTAGTAACTTCTGTGATTCCTCTAACAAGCACAGTATAAAAACAGGAGGTAGCAACTTCCAAGACTTTGAGTACCACCCACTTAAGCCTTTTGCTCCTCCTGCTTTTCCAACAGTTTCATTAAGAAATTCCTTGGGGCACCTGGGTGGCTCAGTGGGTTAAAGCCTCTGCCTTCGGCTCAGGTCATGATCTCAGGGTCCTGGGATCAAGCCCCACATCGGGCTGTCTGCTCAGCAGGGAGCCTGCTTCCCCCTCTCTCTCTGCTTGCCTCTCTGCCTACTTGTGATCTCTCTCTGTCAAATAAATTAAAAAAATCTTAAAAAAAAAAAGAATTATAAAAAATTCCTTGCATTAATTCTCTCTCAGCTTGAAATACCTAGAGTGGTTTCTCTTTCCCAGGCTTGACAATAATAGATTCACACCTCATAGAGATATCCCTGGACAGGCCACCATCCTTCCTTGGGCAACTCCTGGTCTCCTTTTTGTGAGCCTTCTGAGCAATAGTGTTGAATTAGAAATCCTACCAGACATGAAGTTCTTGGAGAACAGCGACAATATCTTAAGTTCTCCTAGGTAGTATAATGCCTGATGCATAGCAACAGGACAGACACTCAATGAGCACTTGTTGTTCATGTGAATAAATGAATAAATGAATGTTTATAGCTGTCTTTGTGAACACATAAAAAGCCAGGTGGCAATATAACATGGCTAAAGCAAAGAACTTCTCTACACATTTATAAACCTGAAATTACTTTATTAGTCAAACACACAGACATACTCAAGCCTCAAAGAAAACATTTTATCTTGATTTTAAAACTATTACCAACTTAAAAATTGCGCTTAGGACATGCCTGAACTTACAAAGGACCATAACTGAGTCCTGTTCATGCCTTCTCTATGGCTTCTAACAACTCTATGTCATTTATAGCAGCAATGGCCACGGTCGCCAAACTGTGGAAAGAACCAAGATGCCCTTCAACGGACGAATGGATAAGGAAGATGTGGTCCATATACACTATGGAGTATTATGCCTCCATCAGAAAGGATGAATACCCAACTTTTGTAGCAACATGGACGGGACTGGAAGAGATTATGCTGAGTGAAATAAGTCAAGCAGAGAGTCAATTATCATATGGTTTCACATATTTGTGGAGCATAACAAATAGCATGGAGGACAAGGGGAGTTAGAGAGGAGAAGGGAGTTGGGGGAAATTGGAAGGGGAGGTGAACCATGAGAGACTGTGGATTCTGAAAAACAATCTGAGGGTTTTGAAGCGGCGGTGGGTGGGAGGTTGGGGGAACCAGGTGGTGGGTATTAGAGAGGGCACGGATTGCATGGAGCACTGGGTGTGGTGCAAAAACAATGAATACTGTTACGCTGAAAATAAATAAATAAATAAACAAACAAACAAACAAACAAAGGGTAGGGAAAATGTGACATTCTAGAGTATCCATAAGTACTTCAATGGTAACATTTTAAACGTCTAGACCTGTTCCATGCAGTACAGTGACTACTAGCTATCTGTGGCTATTCCAATAGAAATTAAAATAAAATGTAAAATTCAAAAAAAAAAAAAAAAACACACGTCTGCCTCCACGTGATGGGTAGGAAGCTTCTCCCACTCTTGCAAGGGGAGGAAAATGGTCAAAGAGTTGAAGGAAGACAGGATATTAAGCATCTTTTTTTGACTGATCGATCTCGATACCCCGTCTCCCCTCTCCTCTCCTGTACATCTCTCTCTAACTGATGAAAATACCATTTCTTGGTATCTGTAGGATCTGTGTTGGCCTTCATAAACTCTCTTTAATTTTCCTCACAGATAGTAATGGCCTTTCAAGGCTAAGCAGACCCTTTAATATTCCTAAGGACATCAGTGATTTCTTTATCCTGCCAGACTTTATTAACAGACTGCATAATTTTCAAGGGACTATACCCGAACAACACCACTAAATAAACCTCAAAGGCGTATTTCCTCACAAGCATGTAGCCACACACATGCAGACACACTTACTCACACTCTCACATACACTCGCACATATCCTGAGAACTTCTCTCCACAGCAATTCCTGCGTCTCTGATTCCCCCACTCCCCACCTCTGCTCTGAAATGTTAATAGTAGTGCCTGAAGAAATGGGGAAAAAAGGTAGAGCCAAAGGCATTAGAAGACTGAGCTCTCAGCCCTCTTTGCCATGTAAACTTGAGGATGTTCCCTAACTTCTGTGAGTTTACATTTGCCAATCTGTTCACCAGGCTCCTGTGAGGTTGCAATGAGACAATGTATGAGTCAAGATATTTTTTTAGTCAGCTTTGTGAAGCAACGAGCTATGCAAACTAGGATTGTTTGCAGCCTGAAACACAACCAGAGAACAGAAATCAGGTCAAACTCATCGACACCATCCCTTGCAGTACCTAGCATCCTACGTGGTATAAATCCTACAAAAAATGATTTCAAAATTGAACGTGCCAAAGACAAAAGAAGAGGGCAGCAAGGCTCTTGTCCCCAACAAGGTAGTTCATAGATCTCCACCCCCGTTGTCCTAGAATCACCTGGAGACCTTGTAAAACAGACCAATGCCCACAGACCCTCCCAGAACCCTGGAATCTCTAGGGACAGGGCCCCAGGGCACCAGAGCCAGGCGATAGCAGCCTGGGTCAGTAACCACTGGTTGAAGCAGTGGTTCTCAAACTTTGCCATCTACTGGAGTCCCTGGGGAGTCACGGAGCTCAAATCAATCAGGACAATTGGGGTAGATGCAGTCATCTTCACTTTAAGCTCCCCGAAAGGCTCCAACATGCAGCACCAGCTTGAAAGGGTGAAGATATGTCCCCTTTCTTGGTTTCTTTCCCTTCCTCAAGGGCCAAGGAACACATAGGGGCTGACAGACACAATTGTCTTTCTTTAGGCACCACAACTAATCTGAAAACACTAACCTCGAAGAAGAATATCAGATACAAACTATTTGGATCAGCATCTCCGTCTGAATGCTCATTCTGTCCAGCTCACTAATCATCCTGCTTAAACTGGCCTTTTGCTTCATGCAAAAACTAATGTTGACTAAAGAGAAACAACATATCTAGATTCCAAATTAATGCACAAACAGAATCATAGAAACTCATTCAGAGAATGAGGGAGAGAACCTCCCCCACCAAGGACAAGAGTGGAAGAAAACCTGGAAAAGTGGAAAAATGTTCTGAGACCCACTCCTGTTCTTCTCCCCATGGTTCTCGAAGAGTATCTTGCTCTTGTTTCTACATGCAAAGAGCAGGGGGGGAAGAGAGGAAAATGTGAATCTCTTAAGATTTGCTTATCGCTACCAAATAGAATGTTTGAAACTCCTGTCAGGTTTGTACCGAAGTCTTTTCATCCGGATGTATTTAAGTCCACAAAAAGGAAAGATGTCGGCTTTTCTTATACTTTAAATACATACACACAGCAGCTTCTTTTTAGAAGAGTTGCTGGCTCAATAGTTTTCTGCTATCGATACATCTATTCATGAAGTTCTCACACGTGTATATAAGTGTGTGTGGGTTGCACACATGTGTGAGTGTGTATGAACGTGTATGTGAGTGCTCATATGTGTGCACACACACTCTGAACAGAAAATCACTCTCTCCACCCTGGACAGGAGAATAAAAAAAATACCAAACAATGAGACTTACAAAAACAACATGTCTATTCAAACCCTAACAGCACCCTGAAACTGATTTAAAAGATTGCATGCGAACAGATTTCCCAAATGCGGCCCATCCTTGCCAGATAAATTAGTAGCTGGAAACACTCTCTGCAGGGTGTAACAGCCGCTTTTTACTTTGAAGTGGAGGAAAATCTTGCATGATGATGAAAATGGGTTTTAAAGAATGATTTCATGAGCTCATGTTTACTAAACTTCTCACCCTAGAAGTTACTCAGTAACGTAGAGCTGAGAGTTGAAATGCCAGAAAGGAACCCTAGGAATTACTGCCCCGGGGTCTCTTGATATAAACGGCTGCCACCAGCACAGGAACGAGGAGACCCCTGGGCAGGCAGAGTCTGGGAATCTCTGCAGTCGTTCAGCACGCAGCTCAGCAAACTCCAACAAGTGAAGCACTGACGCTAATCTGAATTATGTCCCTTGGGAGTGGAGGGCAGTGTAAGCTCTTCAGACCTCGAAAGCAGCCAAAATTTAATCCATGTCCAACCCTTCCTCTTTAAATATGTTTTTGAGAGATAATTCACATACCATAAAGTTCAGCCTTTCAAAATATACAATTCAGTGTCAACCCCCTTCTATTACCTGAAACTATGTATTCGCTACAGAAAGGGGATGATTTTCTCCCAGCTGGGACACAAAGAAGCTCCATCGTGGTGGCTGGAGGTTCCATCCATCCTGACTATGCCATGTCTGCATCCTTCTGGGTAGCAGTATCCTGGATAGTCCTGAGTTCAAGTTCTCCAACTGAAAATTTCTGGGGCCGTAAGCGATGTCTGTGAACTTGAGCAATTTGTGTAAGGTCGCTTGGTTTCAGTTTTCCCATGGATAAAATTAAAATAGCGAGAGCAGTGGGACGCCTGGGTGGCTCAGTTGGTTGGGCAGCTGCCTTCGGCTCAGGTCATGATCCTGGCGTCCTGGGATCGAGTCCCACATCGGGCTCCTTGTTCTGTGGGGAGCCTGCTTCTCCCTCTGCCTCTGCCTGCCAGTCTGTCTGCCTGTGCTCGCTCTCTCTCCCTCTCTCTCTCTGACAAATAAATAAAATAAAAATCTTAAAAAAAAAAAAAATAGCGAGAGCAGCAATCACATTAGGGAATGGCTCTGAGGTTTAAGATGCTTGTTTTAAAATACTGAGTAGAGGGGCACCTGGGTGGCTCAGTCAGTTAAGCTTCTGCTTTCAGCTCAGGTCATGATCCCAGGGTCCTGGGAGCCCTGTACGGGGCTCCTTGCTTACAGGGAGCCTGCTTCTTCCTCTCCTCCCTGTTCATGCTATCTCTCTCTCTCTCTATTAAATAAAATTTTTAAAAAATAAAATAAAATAATAAAAAATAAAATACTGAGTAGATACTCAACAACTGTTAGTTATAACTCAATAGAATCTTTTTCATTCGGAATTCAATAATATTTATCCAATATCTATTTTGGTCCCAGACCTCATGTTCGGCCCTGAGAGGGAGAAGAAGAAGAAAGAAGGATGTAAAGCACATATCCTCAACTTTTAAGGAGGGATGGAAGATTTATACGGTAAAAGGGTAAAAAAATGTGAATGAATGAATATTTCTGGCACAAAGAAGACTCACTTCTGGCAGGAATAATTTCTGCAAAACTTGCCTTCTTTGCCATTCAAGTATTTCCAGCTGATTTCCAGACAGAAACTATTGCTACATTTTTTACAGTGTATCAACCAAAAACTAAGAGACAGAATGGCAGGGCTTTGGACCAGGATAAGCATTTCAGCTCTGGCTGCTCTTCTCCAACCATCTGTTCCTTTCCTCCTAGTTCTTCTTAGTAAAACTGTTCCCCCTGTTTAGTTCCCTCCTCTACCTCCTCTCCATTTATCGCGTTAAGAAACATTTCTGTTTCATTACATGAAATGCCCGTATGTTGCCCATGAATGAACTCCTAAGGGGAAACTCAGTATAAAAATGAAACAGATAAATAAATAACTTTTAAAAATAAATAAAGTGTGCACATAACCCCAGAGGACTGGAAGAATATTTAGATAAGTGACTAGGGAAAAGAATTTCCACACTGTGTCATCTGCTAACGCTAATGAGTTAATTAAATTAGAAAAATTCCACAGCCAGAAGCAAAAACATCCAAATACGTGGGATGCTGGGGGAATTATAGACCATGCTACTAAATGCATTCTGTTCAAGCTTTTTTTTTTTTCTCCCTTTGAGAAGGCTGTGGAGAGCTACACTTAAAAAACCATCCAATTTCAAGAGCACATTTTCCATCTGGGGCCAGTTGGGCAGAATGTGCTCTAAACTCTGCAAAGCCCACTGAAAGCAACATGACTTGTTAAGGAAACTGTTTATGAAAAACAATGTTTTGAAATGATCCAGCACAAGGTTTAATTGTGATGTCCCCCTACATTGCTGAATTCATTATTTTCCATTAAATGCTTTAGTACACAACTGAAAAGCCATAACAATCCAGGAAATGGATATCGTCAAAAAAATGTCAGATGACCATACGTTTTTGCTAAGACTTTACATGGTAATTAGAATATTTCCAGCTACCTGGAAGCTTTTTTCTCTTTAAGGGTTTTTTTTCTCTTCTTTTATGGTAATCTCCTTCAAAAACCCGTATGTCCCAAACAATCCTGATGCAAGGGGAAAAAAAATGCTCAAAACCTAGTAAATCAAGATTGAAACAACTATTCATATGCTAAAACCAATGGAAAGAATTCATAATAAACCATAAAATGTAGAATATGACATTAAAGGTGTCCTAAGTAATAATAGCTATCAAGATGAAATGTATGAATAAGTCTCAAAGATGTTTATCTTATTTCTGTTCAGTGTTTAATTGAATTGAGAGTGCTGTTCACTTCTGGGGAAGTGGGCTGAAATGCCTTGCAGAAGTAAAAAAAGTTCATGAGCACTCACTTACACTGATGGCTTGAGACAGAGAGGTTAAGGGTGTGTGTGCGTGTGCGCGCACACACCCGATGTGTATGTATGACACATACACCCATGCACATATGCCTATGTATGCGTATATGGCCATACTTCCCTTCTTGTCCTTCCCCCTTCTTGTCCCTCCTTGTCTTCCAGATTATGAACAGTGATAATCAAAACTTCTAATTATTGAGGATTTTTCTTTTCTTGGAATGAACTGTTTCTTTTTATTGGGCTTTGAAGGCTCAGGAATAAGAGAAGTTCTATAGATAGCTGGATATATCAGTGCTTCTTAGATTCAAGAATAGGGATATCTGGTGGAGTCATTAAGATGCAGATTCTGATTAAGTCTACGGTACAGGTCTACAGTAAAGTCCGAGATTCTGCATGTCTAATAAGCTGATGCTTCTGGTCTGTGAATTCTACTTTGATACTAAAGGATCTGAAATGTAAAAGGGATAACTTATCTGCATCCACTTAAGAGTGAAATTCTATTAATTTTATCAGAAAATTTTGATCTAGCTAGAAGCCTTGGCTCTGTTCTGGACATAATCTAAGATACTTCATGGACCGTATCAGCCACATAGCTTAGGTCATGCATGATAATTTTTATGTTAACCTCTATTCAGGACATTTGGAGTCCCAGAACCCAAGGTTTAAAGGGTTTCTGCCAGACCCCTCTTTAACCCCCACCAACACAGTTATTACATCTAAAATAATTCTAACACATCGTAGCCTCATCTCTGCTTCCCTCTTCCACTGACAGAAGATCCTACTGCCTTTTTTAGAAACCCGTCTCACATTTGGGGATCGTGAAGAGTTAGAAAGTTTACTCTGCTTCCTGAATTTTCATCCACTTGGCCATAGCTCTGATCCCTGGAGGAAATACAAGTTTTCTCTTATTCAAACACAATATGCCCAGTTTCTTCAACACTTTCTCCTGTGAGAAACTTTCCACAGCCCTTGGTTTCCTTGTCACTGTTTCTGGAACCTCCTAGAACTTGATGAAATCTATAAGTTAGTAATATCTTTCACTCAGATTCCTTTAAAAAATTATATCATAATATACGCATTAACCCTGTTTGTAAGAGATACAAGCAGTAAAAAAATGCACATACACTGTAATGTGAAAACTATAGCCCTTCACTCCTCTCCTCAGAGATAATGATTTGTAATAGTTTTTCCACTTGTTTACCTGCAGAAATATACAAATATTGATTTTTTCTTTCTACATAAATGGGATCAACATCTATCTCTTTGTGACTTTCCACCTAATATATTCAATACAGAAGGGCCTAATTCATTTTTTACAGTTTTATGTTGTTCTGTAGAATGAATGAACAATAAATTGTTTATTAACTTTATGAGCAGAAATTTAGACAGGCAATGTTGTTTCTGATTCTAGATAGTACCTCCATTAGAACTGCATATGTATCTTTTGTGCCTGAGTTTCTCTATAAGGTACAGATTTCTAAAGGTGGAACTACAGTGTAAAAATTGTTTAATTTTGATAGAAATTGCCTAATAACTTTTGACAATATTTTAAGAATGCATGCCATCACTAGCAGTGATGAGACTACCTATTTTCCACATAGCTGTCACTCCTGAATAGAATTAATCTTCAACCTTTGATCTCATTTTTTAAATTTACATTGTGTGATTATTAGTGAAGTTGGGAATCTTTATGTTTGTTGGTCAATTGAATTATTCTCCTCTGTATAGCTTGCTTAAGTTATCTGCCCACTCTCCTCCTCCTATTGCTTTTTTATTGCCTGATAGGAACTAGTAATTCATTTTGAATGCTAATTCTTTATGAACAGGCTTGTAAATATGTGCTCCCAGTCTACATCTTGGTTCTTCACTTTGTTCATCATTGCATAGAATGTTATAACTTATTTGTGTTCAGTTGCACCAAACTTTTCCTTTATACCTTCTAAACTGAAAAAAAAAAATCCATTATGTTCCCTTAATATTTTTATGCTTCTATCTGAATATACTTTTGTCCATGATATAGAGCACAGATTTAACTTGGTCTCTGAAAAGGATACTCAGTGATGCCTGGGTGGCTCAGTTGGTCAGACATCCAACTCTCGATTTTGATTCAGGTCATAATCTCAGGACATTAAGATGGAGCCCCACATCAGGGTTCACGCACAGGGGGGAGTCTGCTGGAGAGTTTCTCTCCCTCTCCTCCTCCCGCTGCTCATGCTCTCTCTCAAAAACATAAATAAATCTTTTTAAAAAAGGATATTCATTAATTCTGTGTTTAAGTTTCTCACACTGATTTGAAATGCTCCTTCATAATAACAAATTCAATATACACGATTGTTTTTCTTGACTCTCTGTTAAAAAAACAAAACAAAACAAATCTATTTGCCTAATCTTTGTACCAAACTTGTTGGTCAAGTTTCCCTTGTTGTTCTGTTTGGAAATAGGATTATCTCATAATTTTCTACAAAAATTAATGCACAGATTTTTATTGGATTGTATTTAACTGAATAGATTATTAAAGAAAGAATTTAGATTATTATATTTGTGAGTCTTACTATTCAGTGATGCAAATGTGTGGTAGATTGCTTAATGGCCAAAAGTTTCTTCTATCCCAGAAAGTCCTTTCTCCCTTTGAAATGTGTCTTTGGTGTTCTTCCAGTCTAGAGGGGTGTACATTCCAGTTCTTGAATATGAAAGGGCTTATGACTGTTTTGACTAATACAAAAGCAAAATGAAGAAGGCCAGTCTAGCCCACTGGAGAAGGACAACTGAGGTGCCTAGCCCATCAACTGCAAGATGATCCAGGTGAGGCCACCTTGGACCCACCTTGGACCCTCCAGCTCTAGTCGAGTTTTCAGATGACCCCAGCCATATGAATGATCTCAGGTGAGAACAACAGAAAAAACACAGGGATTGCCAACTTGTGAAATCATTAAAAAAAAAAAATAAGTCATTTTTGTGTTAAGTAACCAAATATTGGAGTAGTTTGTTATATAGCAAAAAACAATTTAAGCAATAGATCTCCATTGATTTGGGTCATTGTTCATGTCCTTTGGTAAAGTGTTATAAATTTCTTTATTTTTTTTTAAAGATTTTATTCATTTATTTGACAGACGGAGATCACAAGTAGGCAGAGAGGCAGGCAGAGAGAGAAGAGGAAGCAGGCTCCCCGCTGAGCAGAGAGCCCGATGTGGGGCTCAATCCCAGGACCCCGAGATCATGACCTGAGCCAAAGGCAGAGGCTTTAACCCACTGAGCCACCCAGGTGCCCCTAATGCGCCTTTTTAATGTTATATATGGTATCCTGTTTTCTCTATTTAGTCACTACTTTTTTGTCACTTAATATTATGGCATCAAGATTTATCTATGAATATAAAAAAGTTCTCATTCATTTTAAACATTTTAATAATCCCATTAAATTGATTTACAACAGTTACCTAATTCCCCAAAAATAGGCCTTTAGGCTATTTTCAGCATTTTGCCAGCCACATTACAAATGATACTGCTATGAACATCCCTGCTCATACATTTTTCTGAACAAAAGCAGGAAATTTTTTCTCTCATACAGAGAACTCATTGGGTCAGAGCTTATGCAACATGTTCAATTTACCAGGCAGTATCAAAACACTCTCCAAAAATGGTTACACTATAGTAGTTTATATTCAGGTCAGCAATGATAAAATCTGTTTTTCCTTGGATTTTCTACCATAAAATGCAGCAATCACACTTCTGAGTATATATCTGAATGAAATGAAATCAGTATCTCCAAGGGATACCTACACTCCCTGTCTTCTTTGCAGCATTATTCACAATAGCCAAGACATAGAAACAACCAAAATGTCTATTGACAAATGAGTGGATAAAGAAAATAAACACACACACACACACACACACACACACACACACACACTGGAATATTATTAAACCATAAAAAGAAGGAAATTCTGTCATTTATGACACAGAGAGACCTTGACGGCATTATGCTAAGTAAAATAGGTCAAACAGAGAAAGATAAATATTGCATGAGCTTACTTACACATGGATCTAAAAAAGCTGAACTCAGAAACGCAAAGCTGAATGCAAGGAAATAGTGGCTTTGAATGACACCTTAGGCCAGATGGACCTAACAGATATATACATGACATTCTATCCTAAAACAGCAGAATACACATTCTTTGCAAATGCATTTGCAACATTCTCCAGGAAAGATCGCATGTTAGGCCACAAAATAAGTCTCAACAAATTTAAGAAAGATTAAAATCATATCAAGCTTTTTCCAACCACAGTGGTTTGAAAGTAGAAAACAATTACAAGAAAAAAATCTAGAAAGGACACAAATACATGGAGGCTGAACACTATGCTACTAAGCAATGAGTGGGTTAACCAAGAAATCAAAAAGGAAACAAAAAAATACATGGAGATGAATGAAAATGAAAACACAAGGTCCAAGACCTTTGGGATGCAGCAAAAGCAGTCCCAGGAGGGAAGTATATAGCAATACAGGCCTACATGAAGAAGCAAGAAATACTTCAAATAAACAACATAACTTTATATCTAAAGGAGCTAGGAAAAAGGAAAAAAAAAAGAATAAACAAAACCCAAAAGTAGTAGAAGGAAGGAAATAATAAAGACTAGAGCAGAAAGAAATGAAACAAAGAAAAAGGAGAAGGAAGAGGAGGGGGAGGAGGAGGAAGAGAAAAGATCAGTGAAACCAAGATCTGGTTCAAGATAAAAATAAATAATAAAATCTTAGCCAGAGCCATCAAGAAAAAGAGAGGACTCAAATAAATAAAATGAAAAACTAAAAACAAAGGAGAAACAATAACCAACTATCAGAGAAATACAAAGGATTATAAGAGGATATTATGGAAAATTATACATCAACAAATTGAACACCCTAGAAGAAATGGTAAGTCCTAGAAACATACAATCTTCCAAAACAGTATCTGGAAGGAAACCTGAATAGACCAATTAATAGTAATAAAATTTAATCAGTAATTAAGACAAAACAACAACAAAAAACCCTTCCAATAAACAAAAGTCCAGTTCTGCATGGCTTCACCAGTAAATTGCACCATGAACACTTAAAGAAGACCTAATACTCAGTCTTCTCAACTACTCCAAAAAATAGAAGAGGAAGGAAAGCTTCCAAATTCAATCCATGAGGCCAGAATTACCTTGTTATCAAAACCAAAGATACTACAAATAACCAAACATACAAGTCAATGTCTTTGATGGACAAAAATGAAAAAGTCCTCAACAAAATATAAGCAAATGGAATTCAACAATACATTCAAAAAATCATTTATCACAATCAACTAGGATTTATTCCAGGGATGTAGGAGTATTTCAATACTCAAAAATTAATCAGTGTGATATATCACATTAACGAGATAAAGTATGGGGCGCCTGGGTGGATCAGTGGATTAAAACCTCTGCCTTCTGCTCAGGTCATGATCTCAGGGTCCTGAGATCGAGCCCCACATCTGGCTCTCTGCTCAGCAGGGAGCCTGCTTCCCCCTCTTTCTCTTCCTGCCTCTCTGCCTACTTGTGATCTGATTATCTCAGTAGATGCTTTAAAAAAAAGCTTTTGACAAAATACAACATCCATTCTCTATAAAAAGTTTCAACAAAGTGGGTTTAGAGGGAACGCACTTCAACATAGTAAATGCCATATATGAAATACCCATAACTAGCATTGTACTCAATGGTGAAAAACTGAGAGCTTTTCCTCTAAGATCAGGAACGAGAAAAGGATGTTCACTCTCATCATTTTTATTCAACATAGTACTTGAATTCCTAGTTGCAGCAATGAGGCAAGAACTAAAAAGCTGAACTCCTAGAAACACAGAGTATAAAGGTGGTTGCCAAGGGCAAGGGGGTGGGGGAAATGGGAAAAGGTTGATCAAAGGGTACAAACTTCCAGTTATAAGATCAATAAGTTCTGGGGATCTAACGTATAGTATGGTAATTATAGTTAATAATAACATATAGTTGAAAGTTGCTAAAGAGTGAATAGCAAATGTTCTTACCATAGACACACACACAAAATGGTAATTGTAGGATGTGATGAAGGCGTCAACTAACCTTGTTATGGTCAAGTACATAATGCGTACAAGTACAAATTATCACACTGTACATCTTAAACTTAAACAATGTTACAGGTCAATTATATCTCAACAAAGCTGAGGATTAAAAGAAATGCTTGCTTTGTGACCCCATATGTGGTCTGTTCTTGAGAAGGTTCCATGTGCACTTGAGAAGAATGAGTATTCTGTTGTTTTAGGGTGGAATGTTCTGTATATATCTATGAGGTCCATCTGGTCCAATGTGTCATTCAATGCTCTTGTGGAACAGAGTAGAGAGCCCAGATATGGACCCTCAACTCTATGGTCAAATAATCTTCGACAAAACAGGAAAAAATATACAGTGGAAAAAAGACAGTCTCTTCAATAAATGGTGCTGGGAAAACTGGACAGCTATATGTAGAAGAATGAAACTCGACCATTCTCTTACACGGTACACAAAGATAAACTCAAAATGGATAAAAGACCTTAACGTGAGATAGGAATCCGTCAGAACCCTAGAGGAGAACATAGGCAGTAATCTCTTTGATATCAGCCACAGCAACTTCTTTCAGGATATGTCTTCAGGGGCGCCTGGGTGGCTCAGTGGGTTAAAGCCTCTGCCTTCGGCTCAGGTCATGATCCCAGGGTCCTGGGATCGAGCCCCGCATCGGGCTCTCTGCTCAGTGCAGAGCCTGCTTCTCTCTCTCTCTCTCTCTGCCTGCCTCTCTGCCTACTTGCGTCCTCTGTCAAATAAATAAATAAAATCTTTAAAAAAAAAAAAAAAAGATATGTCTCCAAAGGCAAAGGAAACAAAAGCAAAAACAAACTTTTGGGACTTCATCAAGATCAAAAGCTTCTGCACAGCAAAGGAAACAGTCAAGAAAACAAAGAGGCAACCCACGGAATGGGAGAAGATATTTGCAAATGACAGTACAGACAAAAGGTTGAAATCCAGGATCTATAAAGAACTCCTCAAACTCAACACACACAAAACAGATAATCATATCAAAAAATGGGCAGAAGATATGAACAGACACTTCTCCAATGAAGACATACAAATGGCTATCAGACACATGAAAAAATGTTCATCATCACTAGCCATCAAGGAGATTCAAATTAAAACCACATTGAGATACCACCTTACACCAGTTAGAATGGCCAAAATTAGCAAGACAGGAAACAACATGTGTTGGAGAGGATGTGGAGAAAGGGGAACCCTCTTACACTGTTGGTGGGAATGCAAGTTGGTGCAGCCTCTTTGGAGAACAGTGTGGAGATTGCTCAAGAAATTAAAAATAGAGCTTCCCTATGACCCTGCAATTGCACTACTGGATATTTACCCTAAAGATACAGATGTAGTGAAAAGAAGGGCCATCTGTACCCCAATGTTTATAGCAGCAATGGCCACGGTCGCCAAACTGTGGAAAAAACCAAGATGCCCTTCAACAGACGAATGGATAAGGAAGATGTGGTCCGTATACACTATGGAGTATTATGCCTCCATCAGAAATGATGAATACCCAACTTTTGTAGCAACATGGACAGGACTGGAAGAGATTATGCTGAGTGAAATAAGTCAAGCAGAGAGAGTCAACTATCATATGGTTTCACTTATTTGTGGAGCATAACAAATAGCATGGAGGACAAGGGGAGTTAGAGAGGAGAAGGGAGTAGGGGGAAATTGGAACGGGAGGTGAACCATGAGAGACTATGGACTCTGAAAAACAATCTAAGGGTTTTGAAGGGGTGTGGGTGGGAGGTTGGGGGAACCAGGTGGTGGGTATTAGGGCAGGGATTGCATGGAGCACTGGGTGTGGTGCAAAAACAATGAATACTGTTATCCTGAAAAAAATAAATTAAATTAAATAAAAAAAAAAAAAGAAAAAAATGCTTGCTAACATTTGTAGTCGGATTGGGTGGCCTCCTGTGCAGCTGGATTGAAGGCAGCATCTCTAATTTGACAGAATTACTATTTTCTTTATTCATTTATTTGAGGTCCTTTGCATATGAAGGAGCCACAGATCACAAGAAAACACTGGCCTAACTTCCGAGGACTGACTTTTCCCTCTATTTCACTGTTTCTCCTACCTTTTTCTTTTATTTTGTATATCCTTCCTTCAGCAACCTTTAATTTTTTTCCTGATTACTTCTCCCCATGAAATTTTAATACCACGGATATACTGTATATCTATTTTAGTATCGTGGACCCTTGAGAGGGACACGAACCATTGAGATTTCGAAGTCTTTCCATCTCACAAGTGAATTTTCATCTCTGCTGAGAATGTTTCTATCTAAAGATTCTCAATTTCCTCTTTTGAGAAATTCAACTTGACCCTCTTATGACTCTTTAGACGAATAGAAACTGGCCCTGGTGCCAGTGAGTTCTGAAATTATTTCACTAAGTGCACATGCATTCGATGAGGTGCCTTATGGGGAGGGGAGAGGAAAAAATGATGCAATCCCAAAGACAGTTATGCAGACCCAAAGGGCTAGTAAGTGAAGAAGTTGATGCAAATGTGGGAAGCTGGCCCCAGGGCACTGTGTCTGCCTAGAAGCTCATTCTGCCTGATACTGGCAGCTGGCATTCAACTGCGCCAACACTACTATGCAGGAATGAGAGTTTACTTTATCCAACCCCTCTTTTTTTTTTTTTTTTTTTTTTTTTAGATTTTATTTATTTAGTTTAGACAGGGAGAGAGACAGTAAGGAGGGGCAGGGAGAGAGAGAAAGAATCTGAAGCAGACTCAGCATTCAGCACAGAGCCCGATGTGGGGCTTGATATTGAGCTCCGAGCTCACTACCCGAGCTGAAACCAATAGTCAGATGCTTAACCAACTGAGCCACCCAGGCACCCCCAAGCCTCTCAATTTTTAAGAGAAGCCAGAAATTCAGATATTTGTGTAAAATCTCTCAATTTTTAAAGATTGCTCAGATTGTAAAAATGTATCACACAAGCCCCAAAAATTCACCTTTCAGAAGTATGCAGCTTATTAACTACAGATTTGCAAACATTCACTACCAAGTCCTCATAAGCCTCCAATCTCCTCTAAAATTTGATGATTTTTAAAATTTTGAATCAATATAAAACTCCAAGAACACTGAGTCTTAAACATTAACACAAAAAACTAAGAACAGGGGCGCCTGGGTGGCTCAGTGGGTTAAGCCTCTGCCTTTGGCTCAGGTCATGATCTCAGGGTCCTGGGATCAAGCCCCGCATGGGGCTCTCTGCTCAGCGGGGAGCCTGCTTCCTCCTCTCTCTCTGCCTGCCTCTGCCTGCTTGTGATCTCTCTCTGTCAAGTAAATAAATAAAAATCTTAAAAACAAAACAAACAAACAAAAAAAACTAAGAACAGCCATGGTGGGGAGTGGATTTGATTTTCCATCACCTGCCTATGCAATGGAGAAAATCCAAACTTTCTTTTCAAAGATAATTTATACTCCTTTCATGTGAAGTCAAAATGTGAAAGCAATTATCATAAGTTACAGAATAAGTTTGGAAAGCATAAAGGTTTTTTTCTCCTTACTTCAAAATTAAGATAATACTTGGGTTACTAAATAATTTTGATACTCACGTACATCATTACAGCACAGAGATTAAAAAGCCTTTCCTTCAAAGACAATTTTATATATTTCTTTAATTTCGTAAATTCTCTGAGGTATGTGAGAACATACTTCTGTAATTTCTTGGTTCTCTTTACGTTTTTTCTTCCTGATAGTTTTAGTATGTCTGTCTCATCCAGGAAAAAAAAAAAAAGTTGTTAAGATCATATGCAGATATTTTGATAGGTCACAGTGATCAAATAACCTGAATTATGTTACACCTTTTGTTTTACTGTGTAGATGGTTTCTGTGGGGTTGTGCAAGTCTTGTTACATTTTAGAAATTCAAATATAAGATTTGTATATCTGATTCTGTTAACTATCTATGTATCTTCAGACAAATTATTTCTCTATTCTTCATTTTCCTCCTTTCACATGTAAAGGGAAATTAACTCAGTAATCTGTAAGGCTCCTTTTGGCCTTAAAATATTTTGTCCTAGGGGCACCTGGGTGGCTCAGAGGATTAAGCCCAGGTCTTGGTCTCAGAGTCCTGAGATCAAGCCCTGCATCAGGCTCTCTTCTCAGAGGGGAGGCTGCTTCCCCCTCTCTTTCCACCTGCCTCTCTGCCTACTTGTGATCTCTCTGTGTCCAATAAATAAATAAAATCTTTTAAAAAAATTTTTGTTCTAGAAAATAATTTAAAAGGATTGAAATCTTTGTCATAAGCTTTGAAATTGGGAGTGTGAGTCTTCTAACTTCGGTCCTCATTTCCAAAGTGGTTTTCGTTGTTTTTCATATGAATATACCTTGTATTTCCACATGAATTTTAGCATCAGTTTATAAATGCCTGCAAAAAGTCACTGAGACTTTGTAGGGAATGCACTGAGTCTGTAAATCAATTTGGGGAATATCACCATCCTAACAATGCTATGTCTTCTGACTCATGAAAGTGAGAAGTCTAACTATTTACATCTTTTTAAATTTTCTTTCAACATATTATAATTTTTTGGTATACAACTCTTAAACTTCATTAGCTGTATTTATTCCCAGGTGTTATATTCTTTTGGTTGCTCCTGTAAGTGGGATTGCTTTCTTAATTACAGTTTTAGATTGTTTATTGCATTGTATCTCTTTCAAGTTTTGAGAGATACAGCTAGGTCATTTTTCATTCATTCCAACTTTCCTGTATTTTTTTTTTAAATAATGTACTTATACTTCTAAGTAATGTATTTCTATTTTCCAGTTTTATTTTTAAATTTCATTCTTATTAAGTCATGACAAGACTCATAAGAGCTGTATATAGGATGTTTGAATTGAAGGTAGGCTGGACACCACGCCCAGTCAATTAAATCACTTAGAATAAATTATAATAGACTTCCATCATCCTTTACTAGCACCCATTGAGCACTTACTAAACGCACAACACTAACATAGTCCCAATAGCCCACATTTGCTGAAATTGCATTCATTGCCTTCTAACAAGCAAACCGCACTTAACTCCCATGACCTCAGAAAAACAGTTGTTAAGAGACCAAAACATAAATAAATACCCTCATCATTTCAAGCTTGTTGTTTTGATTAAATATTTGCATTTTTTCCATTAAAGGAAGCATTTCCTTTGACTGCCAAAAGGATTTAAAAAAAACAAACTACTATGAAGCTGAATTTCAATTTTGCTATTCAAACCTTTCCAAAGCTGCCACTTTGTGTTGCCTTTTAAATTTATGCTAATGTTGTTGAAGGTATAAAATGTAATTATATGGAATGTAAGAGGAATAAAATATATTCTGACTGCAAGGGCTTTTCCTGACAAATACAACATGCATTCAAATAGGAAGAGTCACATTAGGTCAGTCGCTCTTGAAAACTTTGAGGATCAAAGGAAGTTAAACACCCAACACCCTGGAAAAATACAAACATTTACAATATGGGCATTTTTGTGCACGATTTTAAGGATTCGTGGTTACTCTGCAGCCCAGGCATGGATGGATGGACTTCAAAGTAAGAACTTCCATTAAGTAATAGTTGAAAAAGATACATAACTGTCATAGATTGGTTCTCCAGACTATACAGACAAGATGAATAACCCTATGAACCAGAACCTGAGCTCAAAGGAGAGGGTACTGAAGTCTTAGGTTTACTGAGTTCTGGGCCTAGAGGCACATAAAAATGAGAAAGATTTTGATACCTAATAAGTATTAGGTATCAAAATCTTTCTATAAATGTTTGAAGACAAAGGCAGCAAGCTCTCTTCATGAAAATATGGTCAGGAGAAAAGGCCCCCCGATCCTGTAAGAAGGTTGGTAAAAACTAATTGTTTCCTGCAGCTACAGTTTCTACAGGATCCTGATCGAAATAAAAGAAGGAAAGCCCCAAAGATGGGACTTGAATCAGTTCATTTGCTAACTCAGCTTCATCTGAGATATGCCCAATTTTATACTACAGGGTAGATACACCAAGTCACTGCTATAAGACCTGGTTACGGACTGGGTGTCTGGCAAGCATGCAGGAAGTACCCACAAATCCTCTAGATGGAGAGCAGTGTGCAGAAAGGAGGAGGGGAAATCCTCATTCAAGATAAAATGCAGACTATAAAGCCCATGAACATGAATACTAAGAAGAAAGCCAAAATAAATAAATAAATAAATAAACAAACAGAATTCACTGACAAAGAAAAATAATGAAAAAACTAAGACTGACACCAGAAAAAGACATACAGATATGGCAAACAGATACATGAAAATGCTGTATATCACTGGCATCAAGGAAATACAAATCAAAACCACAAGGAGATACTGCCTCACACCTGTCAGAATGGGTATTATAAAAAAGACAAAAGATAACAAGTGCCGGCAGGGATGGGAAGGAAAAGGAAGAGTTGTGCACCATTGGTGGGAATGTAAATTGGTACAGCCATTATGGGAAACTATACAGAGGTTCCTCAAAAACTTAAAAATAGAAAAACCATACAATCAATCAGTCCTACTGTGAGTATATATCCAAAGAAAACAAAATCCCCATATTGAAGAGATCTCTGTATTCCCATGCTTACTGAAGTAGTATTCACAATAGCCAAGATGTGGAAACAACCTAAGTTGTTTAAAACACACACACACACAAACACACACACCATAAAATTATTCAGCCTTAAAAATTAAGAAAACCCTGCCATCTGCAACAACATAGATGAACATGAAATAAACCAACTCAGAAAAAGAAATACTGCACTATTTCGCTTGCCGGTGGAATCTAAAAAAAGTCAAATTCTTAAAAACAGAGTAGAATGGTGATATCCAGAGACTGCACAGTGGGGGAAATGGGGACATTTCCCCTGGTCAAAGGATACAAACATTTAGTTATGTTGCATAGATAAATTCTGAAGATCTAATGCATAACATGGTGACTATAAGTTAATAATACTATACTGCATACTTAAGGTTTGTTAAGAGAGTTGTTCTTAATTGTTCTCTGCACAGACACAAACACAAAATTATAACTATTTGAGGTGGTGTATATGTTAATTACCTTGACTGTGGTATTAATTTCACCATATATATATATATATATATATATATATATATATCACTGTACACATTAAATATCTACCATTTTTATTTGTCAAGTATCTTTCAATAAGACTGGAAAAAGGAATGAGGAAAGATCAAACATAAAGTTGGAAAAGCATTCATAAAAAGAATGAGAATTTGTAATATAAGAATACATATATAAGAAATACAAAGAAGACCTATTATAAATCTAGACAAGAAAAATCATGGTCTGAAATAAAACACCACAACCAAGGAAAAGCTTAGATAAGACAATGAAGAGAAAATTAATGAATTAAAAATTGTACTGAAGAATTTACCTGGAATGAAGCATAGAGAAATAATTGAAGGTAATAAATAGCAATGAAAAGGTGCTAAAATACATCTAAGAAATTCCAAAAAGAGGACATAGAGAGAGTGACATAGAAGAAATATCCTAAGAAATAATGGCTAAAACTTTTTCAGCACCGAGAACAGGTGTTAGGATTGAAAGTATACTATAAATAAAATAAATGTATATCAACATGTATAATATTAAAGCTATAATAGAGCATCCACCAAAGAGAAAAATCCTGAGTTACTAGAGATTTTTTGAAGTGACAAACACATGGAAAGCCAGGGGAGGTAACAGGGGGATGGGTGAAACAGACAAAGGGGATTAAGAGGTACAGACTTGCAGTTTTACAATAAATAACTGACTTGGGGTCCTTGGGTGGCTCAGTCACTTAAGCATCTGATTTTTTATTTCAGCTCAGGTCAGGATCTCAGGGTCATGATCTCGGGGTCATGAGATCGAGCCCTGCATCAGGATCCATGCTCAGTAGGGAGTCTGCTTAAGATTCTCTCTCTCCCTATCCTCTATCCTTCCCCCCACCCCATCTATCATAAATAAATAAGCCACAGACATGAAAAGTACAACTTAGGGAATATAATCAATAAGACTATAATAACGTTGTTTGGTGACAGACGGAGACTACACATATCGTGGTGGGCACTGAGGGATGTATACAATTGTTGACTCACATTGCACACCTGCAATCAATATAATACTAATTATATTTCAATTAAAAACAGTTTTTATTTAAATAATAAAATAATAAAAATAGAAATACAACACAACTCAGTAACTCCACTGCTGGGTATTTGCCCCAAGAAGGAAGATATGCATCCCTATGTTCACAGCAGTATTACTTACAGTAACCAAGGTATGGAAGCTACCCAAGTGTCCACTGATGGGTGTATGGGTACAGAAGATGTGGTATGGATATACAATGGATTATTAGCCAGAGAGAAGAATGAGATCTTGCCACTTGTGGAAACATTAATGGTAACATTAATACCTAGAGGGTATTAGGCTAAGTACAATAAGACAAACAGAGAAAGACAAATAACCATATGATTTCACTTATTTCACAAAACAAATGAACAAACAAATAAACAAAAAAGCAGAAATAGATCCATAAATAGAGGACAAACTTATGGATGGAGGAATGGGCAAAACGGGTGAAGTCAAGTGGAAGGTACAGGCTCCTGGAAATGGAATGAGTAAATCACAGGGATTAAAAGGCACAGCAGGGGCGCCTGGGTGGCTCAGTGGGTTAAGCCGCTGCCTTCGGCTCAGGTCATGATCTCAGGGTCCTGGGATCGAGTCCCGCATCGGGCTCTCTGCTCAGCGGGGAGCCTGCTTCCCTCTCTCTCTCTCTCTCTGCCTGCCTCTCCGTCTACTTGTGATCTCTCTCTATCAAATAAATAAAAAAAAAAAAAAAATCTTTAAAAGGCACAGCATAGGGAATAAAGTCGATGGTACTTTCAGAGTGTCATATGGTGACAGATGGTGGTTACACTTGTGAGCACAGCATAATGTATAAACTTGTCAAATGACTATGTTGTACACCTAAAACTGGTATAACATTGTGTGTCAACTACACTTCAATTAAAAAAAAAAGAAAAAAAGAAGCCTATTAGTCAGCTAGACGGCCAGCAGATTCCCAGTCATCAAAAATAAATGCCTGAACACAAGACAATAATGTCTTCAAAGTGTTCACAGAGAGTAGCTGTGGAGCTAGAATGGCAAAATGAGTTAAACTATAATCCTATAATGAGAACAATCTAGAAACTCCTTAGATGTACTAAAGCAAAAATGTTTACTGTTCCCAGACACTCACTAAAAAACTACTGAAAAATGTACTGAAAATAAAACTCACATTTTTTTTAGTCTTCTTTACTTTGCTATAACTTTTAATTAAAAAGAAGAGGTAATAATCGAGTAAACTTAACAATCAAGTTGCTGTTTCAAAAGGAGAAGAGAATTTAACTGAAAGAGGGAATTATGTAAATGAGAACAAATGATGAGAGCAATATCCATGGGAGAAACTTCGCCTAATTTAGTAATAGATAGTCAAAGACGGTTACAATAGAAAAAAATTAAACTTAATGCAATGTATGCTAATTATATCATGGCTCTTAAAATTCTTGATGCCCTCATGCCAAAATCCTTGCCAAAATTACTAAAAATATTCCTGGCTGTATGCATAACATGTGCACTAGAGGTAAAGCTAACATCACAAGAATCTTTCCCTTTAGTACCTGGCTTCCTCTGCAGCAAATAGCAGGTAATTGACAATTTTCTGTTGGAATATTTGCAGAAAACAAGAAAAAGAACAATAACTACAGACTTGTGTCAACACTGTGCTATAACTGATGCTGACTAATGAAGAAATAAAGGAGATTATTTTAAAAACCTATTGGGTATCTCGCAAAATGTCTGGAAGGGCTGGGAACTTGACTCAGGGCTCAGCTACTAGACACAATCCCCAAAACCACACTGCAGAGCTGAGATGACGAGGAAGCTGCTGTGTTACCTCCAAAGCCCAGCTACCCCAGCACCCGTAAGAGTTCCCCCAGCACCCCTAAAAGCTCCGTGCTCCTGCCATCATCCATTCAATAAAATGGGAAGCTTTGCACAGGGATCATCTACATGCTTTACTCACTTCAGGCAAGAATTCTGTCACCTAGTACATCTAGTTGGTGGAGCTAAAGTCTTATGCCTGCATCCCAGCTGCAAGAGAAGCTAGAAGTCTGAGGTCTGCCTTCAGTGTTGCAGTTGAGGTAGTCACAATGCAGGAATGGCCCCAAACAGAAAAGCTGTTCATAAGATGACAAGCAGCCACAGACATGACAAATGTCTATGGCAATATACTTACAAAACTGGGAATATGCTACAAAATCTTTCACCTACCATTACGTAGTGTCATCTCATGCCATTAACTATTCTTCCACAGTTTCACTTTTGAGGACTGCACAGCATCTCATTCACTGGATATAACATAATGTGTTAAGTGTCACGATCCCTCATTTTCGAGCATGTAGGTGGTTTCCATATCTTCATTAGGGTCGCTTCACTTTGTGAAGACCCATGACCAGGTAATGTCATGACTACATAGACACTCTTAACAGTCCTCCACCACTTCCCTTTCAACCGCAGTACCCAGTATTAGCACCCACTCATATTGTCTCTGAGTAACAAGCTTTGGAACACGTCGCCATGTTTGGAGTTCAGCCCTAGTTCTGGGTTCCCCTTCCCTGGCTTCACTGACATAGCTGTAGGTGAAGCCAGCCTTCACAGGATGTCCTAGACCTCTTATACACCACGATTTTCATCCTATCGCCATTTCTACAGACCATTCGGATAGATATGTGTTACATTCTTATCATCTCCTCAAAATACTTAACCTCTGAAAATTATAAATAAAGAATATTCCTTGTAAGGAAGACATGTAAGACATGACCTCAAAGCCATCTACTTCTCGAGTAGAATTGGCATAATGGGGTTCTGCAGTTATTTGGGTCTTATATTAAAATATTGTATAATATTCTTTGAGACTCAACTTTCCTTGTTTATAAAATGGAATTCACACCACCACAATACCATGGGTAGGATCACAACACTATTTACATCATAGGGTTGCTATAAGGATTCCGTAACTCACAGGAAGCACCTAGCAAAGCACCAACCACATCAGCTATTAAAATTAGCCATATAAAATTGCTTTTTTTGTAAGTCCCTAGAAGCTTCACATCCCATCTTGTGTTCCAATTAGTATTATCACTGCTAGCTTCCAGAAACAAACTTTTCATCAACACAAAACCTTTAGTCTTTCAACTGTCATCGTGCTCCCAGGTCATCAGCCCTCTCTAGTCTTCATTTCCCCTGCATCCATCCCAGACCCCAGGATCTACCCATATTATCTTTCATGAAAACCAATTTTTATCTCCCTAAAGATAATATTTTTTTTCTTTACATGTGCACTGCTTATTCTGTAAGTATTTCATCCAGCTTCCCAATGGAGGGAAGACTCCTGAATAATTCATAGGTGCTGACATGTCTGTCCTTCCCATGACTGGTCATCCTCAAAAACAGACCAGACCTGGCTCATCTAGTCACCCATACCAGGCCTGAATGTTTGAGACAAGCTCAATTTGTTTAAAATGATATAAAACACTGAAGCAATGAGTGTCTTTGCAAATAACTTCTGCCACTTCACACCTACTAGGAAATAGCTGGCAATTTGTATCTTAACAGCTTTGAATTGTATCTTAAATTAAACATTACCATGTCTAGAAACTGTAACTCAACCCAGAGCAAAGCTGGGATTCTGTTCCTCTTTTATCCTACCTTTGGTTAACTTGGATTACTTATCTGGAAAAAATAAATCCTTTTCTCATGATCTCATGAAATATTCCTTCAGAGTATCCCCTCCTTATTAAAGTATATGAAAATAAATATACATATACATATACATACATATACATATGCTGGTCTTTTTAAAAGATAATATGTGAATATATTCTCAAGGTAAAAAGTTAATACTATGTAGAAACCTATGTGGAAAACAGTAAAAGTTTCCTTTTCACACATTCCCAATTACAACTTCTCAATAGGGAAGAAAAAAAAAACCTATTAACAATTTATTTTTCTAGAACTTTATTAAGCACTTATATACATCTATATATATATTAAATTATATATGAAACATAAAAATACCGTATTCCACATATCTTTGACAACTTGTGTTTTTTTGTTTGTTTGTTTTTTATTTAATAATATATCAAAGAGGTCTCTCCATGTGAGGGTACAAATAGATCTTCTTTACTCTTTTAATGGCTGGATGGCTCCATAGTGTGAATAAAGTGTTAGTTGTTTGATTCTTGCCCTATTATTGGCATTTAGACTACAAACAACTTTTATTGCAAATGATGTCCCATTGTGCACTCGTAAGCACACTTCTTCACACTCATAGATAAACTGGGTTCTAGGATAAATATCTAAGGTCCCCTTTTTTTTTTTAGAATCCATCCAAATTTCTGTAAATCTAAATCACAGACTCTCTCTTATTGTGCTCCAATGATTGCTTATGGTTTTGATTCAGAAAGGAAGAAAATGATGCCCTCAAGTTCCAAGAAATGTAACTATCAGCCTTAGGAATCAAATTCACATCTAGCTTAAAGTGTCCTCTTTCTACAGAATAATTCACTTTCAAGTCATCTTGTATCATCAACCCAGAACTCCTATGACCCCATTTTTCAGTGCTCTGTGAATGACAACTTCGCTGTAAGGGGTAATTCTCAATAGCTCTGAAAGTCTGATTACAGGTTGGTAGGAAGGCAGAGCTGCCTCCGATGTCTAGGTAATGAGAACTCATGCAAAGTCTTGATTGGGTCTCAGGAAGGTCACACCCAAAAGGAAATAGAGAGACATGCAACCAAGTATTGAAGACAGCTAGTGTGGAGAATTGGAGGCTAAAATCAATTTTTTCTTCATCCAATTTCCTTCATTATCCATTACACAATATAAAACTCACTACGTAAGCTACTCTTGGCAAAACTCTTTGCCTGTTCCTGTCTGAAGTCAATGCAGTAGGAGATGCAGAAAGAGCTGAGTTGGATTGTTTAATTGGCAAGATGGTTCCCAGGTTGGGACTTCTTTATCAAGGAAACTGAAGGGCATGCTTAGGTCTCTACCTCCCTCTGCCTGTGGTCGGCACAGATTCAAAAAACAGGAGGCCAAGGCAGAAAGTGAGGGTGGTGTTGGACCCCACAAGGCTGGCATGGTCTCTGAGAATAATACATCTTCCTTTCAACTGCTGGGCATCATGGTGCTGTGTGTGATAAGTCACACGGCTGCCTCCAGAGCAGCCTCCCCTTCCCATTAGCTCCAGTGGTCACCACACTAAGCACCGCTGTGCGCTAGATGCTAGCTCTAGGGATCGTCATCCTATAATACTTCCATTAGCACTCACTAAGTATACATCTACTGACCTAAGAAACACCACAAAACAACATTTTGAAGTCAGAAGGAAAATTTTTTTGTATCTGTGCAAGACAGAGGAAGGGGAAGAGGTCACTATTCAATGATTCATATACTTATCTTGAAAAAAAAAAAATTATGATGGCTTAAAAATAACCCAGTGATATTGAGAAAAACAGCATAAAAACCTCTTCGTTAAGCAAAAGTGCTTTTGATTATACTAGAAAAGATGAATGCCAGCTAAAATACGCTGGAACTATTTTACTCAATAAGAGTTTAAAAAAGCATCTTCTATGTTTTAGTTTAACTTGGAAATCTGAGGATATACAAAATAACATTGCTCTCTTGTCTAACCGAAAAGGCAGAAACAGGAGCTCAAATGTGTGCGCGCATCTGCGTATAGGCACACCCTTACATGCGCACGTGTGCTCTCGCTCTCTCATACGCAAACGCATGCGCAGAGCTCATCTTCCCACACCCGTCTGGCTCAGTTCAGACCTCCCGACACAGTCAAATACACTGAAAACCAATGGTAAAAAAGTACCCCACTGAGCAGAATCTATGTAAAAAGAGATTTGCAGAAAGGATAAATGGAGAGAAACCATCAGGGGACTCATCATTGCCCAAGAGATTATATACTTCTAAAACAGTCACGAAGTCCTAAAAGGAATATTAAGATGAGTATGATTTATCAGATTTTCCACAATGCCTACCTCTTTAGAACTTCCCTAGAGCATCTTTCAACTCAGTATGATAAATCTGCTATTCTACTCAGTTGTGTTTCACTTACCGAATACAGCTTGAACTGCAGCATTTTTTTTGAAGATTTTTTTTTTTTTTTTTTTTTGGCAGGGGGTGGGAAGGGTCAGAGATGCAGGCAGAGGGAGAAGCAGGTTCCCCGTTGAGCAGGGAGCCCGATGTAGGACTCAAACCCAAGATCCTGGGACCCTGACCCGAGCAGAGGGCAGATGCTTAACTGACTGAGCCACCAGGCATCCTGAACAGGATTTTTTTTTTTAGTCTGTAAGATTTCAAGTGATATCATACATAATGTGCTTTGAATAAAGGCACCATTGTGTCCTGAATGCAGCACATCCAATGGGGTTTTTAAAGGGGAAAGAGTAGTGCCAGATGACTGAGGGGTCCACCCCCAGCCCTGTGCTAGAATGGACCTGCTGACAGAACCAGGAAACTACAACCACAACACAAAAACACTTCAGCAGAAAGCCATTTCAGGCAGATGAAACACCCTGAGAGGCATAGAGCCCTCTCATTTAGAATAAATCCTTATCCAGGAATTGTGCTATCTTCCAATACAGGAGTCTAGGGGGAAAGGCAATTCTTTAATGCCTCAAAAGATGTAAGAAAGGGGTAAGGAAGGAGACAAAGAGGTGTGGGAAAATAGAGGAAGAAACACCATTTGTACAAGGGCAAGAACATTTTCTTAACAGTACAACCAACAGCCTTGAGTCTTCTGAACACTGTTTCTATATGCTCACATTGTTTGAGCTATGATGAAGGCATGAGGAAAATTTAAGTCAGAGTCCATGGTCTAGGAAGTTTTGCTGTTGCCAGGGAAACACAATTCCTGTATATTAAAGTATTAGGGAAGAGTACATTGGTTTTCTGCTTATTCATTTATTTATTTCCAACATCCTTTCCCTTGAGGATTTGCAATTACCTACAAAAATATAACACAAAAACAAAATGATAAAATAAATAATTGGGGAAGTAAAGCCAAAGGGAAACTATAAACAGAAAAATAATAAAACCAGCATTGAGATTAAATAAAGACACACCACACTGTCCAGGCTAGAGGTAAGGTATAAATCTGCCTTAAAGCTTTGAAAGCCTTAAACACGGACAGTGAATTACACACCATGATATGTACAGAGTACTAAGACTTGGTTGTCTAAGAAGAACAGGGCAACCCTTTGCAAACCTAGCTGCCCATTGATATCACCTGGGAAGCTTTTCAAAAATTGAATAATCAACCCAAATTCCTAGAGCGGGCAGAGAGGAAGGGAATGCTGGGAATCTGCATTCTTAAAACCTCCCTGAAGTTATTAGGATGCTGTGAGCTCTGAGACTTGAAGCCACAGCTGTAGGGATTTAAAAATGGGGGAGGAGGGATCATCCAAAAATCAGACAACAAGAATTATAGAGAATGTGATACTCGAGCTGAGCTTCTAATTTTGGATGGAGTTCAGATAGGAGGAGATTAGGATAGAGGGAATCCAAAGGGGAGGTAGATGCATGAACAAAATCATAGAAGAGGGACCTTAATGCTATGGACAAAACACCATCCCAGGGCGCCTGGGTGGCTCAGTGGGTTAAGCCTGTGCCTTTGGCTCAGGTCATGATCTCAGGGTCCTGGGATCAAGGCCCACATCAGGATCTCTGCTCAGCGGGGAGCCTGCTTCCCCCTCTCTCTCTGTCTACTTGTGATCTCTCTGTCAAATAAATAGATAAAATCTTAAAAAAAAAAAAAAAGATAGCACCATCCCTAGTTACTCTGAAGTGGATGTGCAGTGTCCTAGGACATATTTAATTCACTCCTTAATCCATTCAATTATAATCAAATCACAGAGGAATTAAGGTCACATACAAAATAAATAAAGGATAAAACTGAAATAGAAGTGAAACGTGTCCATTAGTTATCTATTGTTGTACAACAAATTACCACAATTAAGTGGCTTAAAATAATATACCTTTATTACAGCACAGCTTCCAAGTGTCAGGAATCTAAGGACAGTTTACCTGGGACCTCTGCTGTGGTCTCATAAGGCTGAAATCAAGGTGTCAGCAGGGCTGAGCGCTCACTGGAGACTTGGAGTCCTCCTCTGAGCTCATGTGGCTGTTGGCAGAACATCTTAGGTCTTAACATCTGCAGAACTCATGGTGACTTGCTTTTTCAAGATCAGCAAGAGAATCTCTGCGACTTCAGTTCTCTGACCTTGAGACTCTCTTTAAAGGACTTGCCAGATTAGGTCAGACCCACCCAAGAAAATCACCTTTTTTAGTAACTCAAAGGCAAGTTTTAGGACCTTAATTAAGTTTGCAAAAATCCCTCCACCTTTGCCATGTAATGTAACCTAATCACTAAGGTGAAATCCATCATATTCTCTGGCTCTGCCCACAGTCGAGAGGGAGGGAATTATATGCCAGGTTCACGCATAAAAGGGGGCCAGCATCTTGGGATCCATCCTAGAATTCTGTCTATAACAAAGTACAAAGATGAGAGGAGGAGTACTGCAAACATGCAAGATACATGAGTCAACAGAGCACGTGTAATTAAACATGTAAATTTGGTTCTGAGCTTCCTAGCAGTTGAGGTAAAAAGGAGACATGATCAAATTTCCAAGTACTCTCTGATCAGTTTCTAGTACTGACTTGTATACAAGTCAGTCTTAAATAAGATGTGATAAAAATAGGTCTTTACATAGGACTCATGAAATGAGACAGCGTTAAAATAAGGTAGGAAAAAATAAGACATAGTTGAAATTTGACCTCAAATAATTCTGTGTCACCACCTTGCCCCCATACTGTAGGGGAATCAGCAATGATGGGGACAGAGTTCCGGGGGCTGCTTGGTCAACAGCAGGTCCCATAGGCTAGTGACTGGGGTACCTGGGACAGAGATTAACCATGAAGAAGCACAAGAAGTAAGAATACTAAAGTGCAAAAGACTCAAGTTAGAAATCTGATGGATCAAACGTGTGGGAGAACAGGAACAGAAATTCAAGCACCATGTAGCACCAAATGGGTCCCACAGAAATGTTGCCTCATTCTTGTCACCCCAGTAAGTTTTATCTGGCTGCCTCCCTGTGGAACAGCTTTTTCCCAGGGCATCTTACAGGCATCCTGTGATCTCTGACGAGGCTGGTCAAAGTCTCTTCTTTGCTTTCTGGTGCTCATAATGCATTCTAAGCATTTAGTAGAGTGAACTGTGTCCACTAACATGGTACTCACTCTGAAATATACCTGCAGTGGGGACACTTGGCTGGTTCAGTCAGAAGAGCATGGGACTCTGGATCTCGGGGTTGTGAGTTCAAACCCCACATTGGGTGTAGAGATTACCAAAGAAAAGAAACTTTATAACATACCTGTAGTGGCATGCAAATTTCTCTACTTTGTTCCATCTACTAATATGTTATCTCTTTTTATGACCCCACTCAGTTCCACCCTTTCCTGCTCTGACCCACGTAGCTGCCTCCCTTCCTGGAGTGGCCTGTACCCTCCCCCACAGCATCAGCTTTGTCTGTGTAATCACTCCCGTTTACTTGTGTCTTGTCTATCCATCTGGTGCACAGCAACAACAGACCCCTTTCCTCTTTCAGTTTCCATAGAGTTTATTAGTTTAGATTTACAAGACCTATAGATGGAAGAGGCCTTGGAATCCTCAAGCTTACGGTCTTCCTCAATGAAGACCATCCCATTATAATCTGAGCACTTCCAGGGACAAGGAACTATTTCAAAAAGTACCAGATCCTTTCTGTGAACTTTCAAATGATCAGAAGTGCTACCCAATATTAGGTTACAATTGTTTCTCTTTAGCTTCTGTGCTTAAGTAGTAATGAAAATAGCATGTGTTTGTTCACTAAGGGACATGCCCTAGAATATTCATAGCAGCACCATTTGTAATGGTCACAAACTGGAAACTATCCAAATGCCCACCAACAGCAGAAAGAACAGATTATGATATAGATACAGTCACGCAATGTAATACTATACAGCATTGAGCCTGAAATGTGATATGTAATATGTAATATGGATGAATCACACATATAATCTGAATGAAGGAATACGATACATAATGTGTAATTCCACTCATATCAAGTTCAAAAACAGCCAAAATTCATCTATGCTACCGGAAGTCAGCATGCAGATTACCTTAGAGGTGTAACGGAAAGGGAACTTGAGGAAACCTGAGATGCTACTGTTTCTCGCCCTGAGAGCTGGTAATGCAGGTCTATTGGGTTTGCAATGGTCAAGCTGTATACTTAGATGTATTTACCTATATCTATATTATACTATATATACAAAGATCCTCTTCCTCCAAATGACCTGAATAAATAAAATTTCTTTAGCCATTTCTTATGGATACAAGTTTTAGAATGTTCAAGATCCTTGTCATGTACTTATAAAGCCTCTGAATTTGGCAAAGTTCTAATCATTCCTTCAGAATATAATCATATTGATTGGTTTGTAGTGTTCTTTAAAAATGTCCAATGTGAGATCACCTCCTTTCCTCCAATATGTTGTGAACCCCATTAAGATAGGTACTTTTCCTTTTGATTTTTCTAGCAGCACATATAATCAGTGTCTATTGCATACCTAGAAAATACTCTTCTTCCCTCCTCTTCCTTAGCAACTACAGATAAAAGAGATCAAATTTACATGGGACCTACTTGATTAAACAACCAAGTATTCCCCACCCAAACACTTTTTTCTGTTAAATTCTTAATACTAATTCATCTGGGGAAGCTAAATTCTATTTTTCTCTTTTCCTTCAAGTTGATCTAAGAACTGACCTTTGCCCTGATTTATGAGGCCTTTTCAGATGTTTCCATATGGAGAGGTGGAGACTCTTAGTAAGCTGACCCCTCCACAGCACTGATTCTGTATTCCTTACGTGCGTTCCTTTTGTTTTCATCACCCATAAATTGACCTAATGTCTGCACCCCTTCCGTTTAATTTTCTTTTCTCAAGGAAGAAATAGTAATTTGGACAATGAGACAACAAGAAAGAAGCATTCTTATTCACATGAGGTTAGTGGCCTCATCCTTCCTTCTGGGCTAAACAGAAGGTAAGATAAATAAGTAATAGCACACAAACCACATCTCTAATGGAAAGAAAGAATTCCGGGTTCTACACTATGGCATGAAAATAATGCTTTTGATGTTGATAAGGCTCCCGGCTGATAACTTATCTTCCCAGACCAAATATTGCCAGAGAAATCTACAGACATTCACATCATGAATGCTGTTTTTCTCTCTGCTCGCACACTCATTCACACACTTGGCACCTGGCGTGCATAAGGTTTGCTGAATTTTCCTTTCCCACTTTGCAGTTTTTCCTAGAGAATATTCAAGGGCATCACTCACTTACATGGACAAATGACAAAGAGGGAGGCCAGTCTCTTGACCATGTTCATATTCCCGTCACCCAGCCACCCTCTGTAAACAATGGTTCAGTCTATACAAGTACAGCCCATCCTGACCCAGGTTTTCCAGAGATGATAGATAGATAGATAGATAGATAGATATAAGTAGGAAAGAATGAATTTATGAATCTGGGAGGACTCTTACGAAGCCCGTTGAAGAACTCTCTAGAAAATTGAAGACACATGTCTGTTCTTTATAAGGATCACACAAAACAGAGAAGGAAAATCTAAGAAAGCCACTCATGCAGAAACTATTTAATCAAAGAGTAAAGACAATTATAACATCTGTTAATCTTCTGTGAAGGTTATAATTAAATGCTTTGGGGAAACACCCTTTCAAGGGTGATCCTGTAACATCTGTTGTGAGGACACACAGCATTGTGCAGTGACGAATCACTTCGGCACTTTGGGAGAATGGGACTTCTGGGGATCACAAACACAGCAAGAGCCCCCACGCAGCCCGGACCTGCGCCCGCTGTCCAGGGGGAGGGGCTCTGCTCCTCAGTGCTTGGGTAATTGTCTGTATGGTGAGTCAGACTGCGGTCATTGTGTGTTAAGGAATAACGGGATCACAGGGCCAGAAATGGCCTTGAGACAATCTCATCTCTGCCTTCACTTTGCAGATGGGGTCACTTCATCCTACAGCTGGCTCTTGTAGTTTACACGCAGGGTTGTTCAATTCTCCTTCCAAATGACAGTCCACCCCACCATGCTGTTCCTTCTGGTTTCTCTCTTTATTTGGGCTTGTAGTTCTGATGTGCTCTTTGTTTAACAGGATCAGCATTATAAACAGCCCTAGGGGTTTTTGAAGTTATGGAGAAATGGGAAAACTGAAAGGACTCCCTTCTGTATCTTCCCAGGCATTGAGAAACACCAACCATCTTCACTTCCCCTCTACTCTCCTTTCTGGGGAACACGAGGGCAAGGAGAGATAAATGAAGATAAAGAAGGAGAACAGCAAAAGATAGGAGACAATAGGAGAGATGGAGAGAGAGAGGGAAGATTGAGAGAAATAAGGATGGAGAAATAAGGTTGAATAAGGGAGAGAGAGATGGAAAAGAGGCAGGGGCAGGAAGAACTAGGGAAGTTGGTCCCTAGGGATGCAAAAAAAAGGGCATCAACTAAAAACCTCACCAAAAGGAGCTGGACACTCCTTAAATCCATCCCACTCTATAACCTGGTTCCATTCTGCTTCAGATAAGCATTTCCGCACACACAATAGACCACAGGATTTGGCAGTTTTGCTAAACAAAATGCAGAGGTGGTAAAGCTGGGGCATCACATAAACAGATGAAATGTGCTGAGCCATGAAAAATATGTCCATATGGTGAGAACGTAATAAATGCATTCATGGCCAGGAGGGGGTTGGGGGTGGGCAGTCCCCTTGGTAGTTGTTTGGGGCTGTATGTGTCAAATTGCTGAGGACACAGGGCTCTTGACATTTGGTGTTTGGATTAAACAACAAGTCCCTATGACCCAGATGCACAGTGTTATCAGTCCTCCCATATCCCTCTAGGAAACACCGACTCACAAGAGCCCATGATGACTTCAGCGGTGAGAAGCCAGTAATGGTGATACTGGCCACCACGCACCATGAGTCTACTTTGCGCTGACACCCCCGTACTTCATCTCATCATCTCACAGTGATCCTACAAGGAAGTCAGAGAATCAAAATATCCAGTCAAAGCCTTCCTGGGTGATCTGGAACAAACTGACCTCTCATCTAGAAAATGGGATTTATGGTAGTATCTATCTCAGAGGGCTATCTTGAGGAGCAAATGAGAGAGCATTGATAGAAAGTACAACGGGGTCAGACATGTTCTAAGTACTTCATAAATATTAGATGAATACATTATTGCTATTGCTATGTTTTATGGGCCAGGAAACTGTGCTCATTGAAGTTTAATAACTCACCCACCCATGTCAGTAGAGTTCAAAATAGAAACTGGAACCCAGGTATATCCAAGGGTAAGTGCCACATAGGCATGAGCTGAATCTACTGGTTTCTGTTACTCCCTTAACTGACTCCAAAGGTCCTGATCTTCCTAGTCTGTGATACAGACTTTCAAGAAAAAGTTATCCAGAAATTCTGCAGCCCAATCTGGGAAACCTAAAGGGCACAATATGCAGTCCAGGACACTCTCTTCTTTCTAATCATTGTCCTCATCAATGAGAAAAGAGAAATCCTTGCCCCTTCTCTTCCTCCTTTATTCTCACACCTTTAGAGCTCCCATCTTACAAATGTCATGAATATTGATGTTTACATGACTAGAAAGAGATAGGCACTCACTCACTCATTGAAAGTTAGGTAAAAAAATAAAATAATGCCATGTGGTTGTGCCTGGAATCCATAAGCATTTGAGTGCCATGAAATTTGAATTTTTTTTAAGATTTTATTTATTTATTTGACACAGAGAGAGAGACAACAAGAGAGGGAATACAAGCAGGGGAGAGGGAGAGGGAGAAGCAGGCTTCCTGCCAAGCAGAGAGCCCGAAGTGGGGCTCGATCCCAGGACCTTGGGATCATGACCTGAGTGGAAGGCAGACACTTAACTGACTGAGCCACCCAGGCACCCCCAAATGCCATGAGATTTGAATGTCATCAGTTGAGTTATAAATAGGAATGTGTTCATAAATATGAAAATGGAGAGGCCAAAGCACTAAATCAAAATCAGAAAACTTGTTTATATACATCCATTCACCAAATATTTGCCAGGCGCCTACCATTTGCCAGTCACTGTTCTGGGTATTAAAGAGGAGAGACAAGGCTTTACCTCCGTGGAACATATAGCTTAGATGGGAAGATGTTCTTAATCAAATCTGTTGACCATACATTTAATTACACTAGTGACAGGGGCTATGGGTAACAAGTACCTGAGGCTATCAGAGTGGATAACAAATAGGGAAAGACTTCCTGTAGAGGGGCCATGTAGGTATAGTAGGAGCTGCCCAATATGGACCGTGGGGAGGAGGAAGCCTTCCTGAGAAGGAAACATTTCATTGTGTAGGAGGAGCTAAAAACAGCCAGTAAGTACATAGAGAAGAACTCTGCCCTAAGCAGCTGAATGACTTTAGAAAATTCAGCTAGTTTCCCTAGGGCTCTTCTGTTTCCCTCAATGGAAAATAAGCATGATAGGGAATGTACCAAGTGCTCTCCTGCTCTCACAGATTCTCTTGATTCTCCCTCCCTGTGTCTGAATCAAGGGCCTATTATAGAGTAAGAAGATTCTGGTCCAGGTGCAGGAAACAGAAAACCCATTTTTGCTGAGAGTGGGGCTCACTCAAATGTGGGAAGCAAGTATAAATCATTCCTAGGATTTCCTTTTCTCGTATTCAACATCCAGTACTGGATCCCAGAAGGCTCAGAGACCAGTGCTCAACTCTAAAAGAAATGTCTTGTGTAGATTGTATGCCTGGCATCCACAGTCCTGGTTTGATTATTGGGCTATTAATAATCTATCTGAATTCTCCAATTTCCCCCTAAGAAAAGAATGAAAATGCAGTTAAGACTTTTCATTTTTCCAGATAGAAAGAAGTACAATGCACTTGAAAAAACTACTTTGGTAGTTTTACTCCTCTTGATCAGGTGTCCTAACAAAAATTGGCTTCTTCAACAAGGTAACTGTTCCAACTGGTCTGTATGTGAAATGTTATTCAGTTTAATAAGGCCCTCTACTGGCAATCTCCAAAAACACAGCCTCCTTTAAACAATTTAAAGTATTTTACTTTAAACAATTTTAAGTATTTTAACTAAGTATCTCACATTACCGATCATACAAATCTGGGCTGAAAGAATGAGTGAAAAGAAAATGAGAAACGAAAGATATAAATGTCATTTTGAGTGGGCCATTCATTTGCTATTCATAAAATAACTTACTTGAAGTATCATTTGCTCTCTTCTGATGAAGCTATTCCAGATGTCAAAGGTACACAGAAACAAAGCATATTTACCACATTAAAATGTACTGAATATTCGTGGAACCATAAGACCAAATTATGAATGTTACTCAACTATAATAAACCAGATCATTTCTATTCACCTACATATGAGTCTACATTGACTATAATCAGAATTTTTTAAAATGTTGAAGGCAGGCCCTTTACATTGCTTCTGATATGGCACAACTGATAATTAAGTTCCCTAGCTTGACAACTGACAAAAAGGCAGTATGGGGACTTGAGAACTTAATTATAGATATATGAAGAGCATTTTAAAAGTAGGTTTCCTTTGACATATGCATCAAAGGGTTGATGGAACACTAGGAAAATTTAACTAAAGATTCCTAGAAAATTAAGTAAATTTTTTTAATGAGGCCATTAATAACTGTAGGAAAAATATTTTTAACAGAAATCAAATAATAAAATATTTGATTCAACAATGACCATAAAAATGAGCGCTAAACATACATGCAATCAACAATTTTGATTGGAGAACAGAGAGGGCGTGGGAGATATAAGAAACACATATTGCCTATCATAAGAGGAAATAAATCAATTTTCTATTCTAAATAGATATAAAACATTATTTAGAGATATTACATAAAAAGCAGCTAAAAGAGTAGAAAAATTCTCTGAGGGGTGGGAATACAGAGGGGAGGGTGGCTCAGAGACTGTGAGATAGATAGATTTTCATACCCCTATACAATGTTTATACATAGACATAGCACTATACATGGACATATTTATATGTGATATATGTAGTTATATATTTACATAAACATTTTTGCACTATTCAGTTTTCTAAGTTTTAAGCATGTATTACTTTCATTTCTAAAAATTTCATAATAACACATCACCACTGACAATGGGACCACTTGGAACATATTTTGGGCTGGCCTGGATCAGATTCAGTTTGCCCAATGGAGTAAATACCCGTCATAGATCAGTTTGTCAGACATGCATCTCAACAGTAACACTGTGTTCCCACATTTCGGAACTAACAGCTCTTCTTTCAACACCATGATATTTATCTGCCGTGTTATTGACTGAGCTTATATTCCACAATGTTGGGCTTGGGACTTTTCCTCTTGAACTCAGTCCACTGGCTTCCTATACTCTATCCAAATTCTACTCTAAGGAATCACTAATCCAGAAAGTTTCTAAGAAGGAGAGAGCTGATTCCTTGCCCTGAAAATACCAAGATTAATTTATGTAACCACTGGGAAGTACCTTGTGTAATTGAGGCTTCCAAACCGACACGACACACTTCATTAGACAAGTATGTATTGGGACATAGTAAATGTTGTGGGTAATGTTCTATGCATCTGCGAGATTTATTATTTCATCTATAAGAAAACACAACTGGGAATCCAAATTTCCAAAGGCATTAAACTTCGTAGAATTAGAGCACCAGAGAAAAACTAGGACTTGGCAAGGTCCAGCCTCTACCATTCTGGCTATTTAAATCCATTATCACAAAATACTACCACTTCCATTGGTAAACTTTTCAGGTACCAACCAAATGGCCAACCATCATTCCCATTTTTTTTTTTTTTTAAACTTGAATTGCCGAGATTACACTCTTGACCAAACTGGACTCAGTCTACCAACACCCATACCAAGAATGCAAGTAATCTTGATGTTTAGCCATAAACTTGGGCTAGCCTGCAAGAGGATTACTGTCTAAGACTAAAAGAAAAACAAACACCGAAGGACTGGGCATGTGTGTTAGACATTTCTAAAAAACTAGAAAATGTGAATCACCAGGTCAACCAGTTGGACACCTACAAGTATCCAAGGGATTTGTGGTTCTACCAGACCAATCAGCCCAGGAGGAGACAAGAAACTTAAAGTTCCACCATTGGCAAAGCTCATGAGGGGAAAAAAATGCCTTCCATAACCAGAGGGCAGTACAATGAAAGGTTATGACCACAGGCTCAGGGTTCAAATCCTGCTCTTGTTTCTTACCGCCCATGTACCTTTCCACATTACCTCATCTTTCTGAACCTTAGTACCCTTGCCTGGAAAGTGTGCATTGTGATCATAATGAGCCAGCATGGGCAAAGAGCTTGGAAATGTGCTTGGTATCCTGTAATCACTCAATAGCGATTAGGGGGAAGAAAAGTTTGAATCTTCTACAGTTCCCATGAAACATGCATTCATACACTATTTTTCATCATTTATTGGGAACTCACTCGGTGCCAGGTGCTGAGCTATGCATGAGATTACAAATTTGGCAAGGCCCGGGAGAATAAATTGGGTGGATGGAGAGGTACCACAGGCAAGAACATAAAGGCGGAGGGGTGCAAAAGAACATAGCAGCCCAGCTTGTTCAGGTAACAGAAAGCAGCGTGGGTAGCTAAGCCAATCATTTCCATGCTAATCACCTGAGGAACATTTAACAATGCCTGGGTCCGAATCCCATCTTGAAGATGCTGATTCATTAAGTCTGGAGTAGGACACGGGCGTCTATCTGCAAGGTAAATAATAATGACAACAGCTAATACTCATTAGTACTTAATATATGCCTGGCATTGTGCTAAGTGTTTTAGCTATATTAATTTATGTAATCCACCCCAAGTCTTCATGAGGTAGTCACTCTCATTAGCCACATCTTAAAGATGTGAACTTCAAACAGAAAAGTTAAGTGAATGAAGCACAATCATAAAGGCAGAATGTGGTAGAAGCAGCATTTGAGCCTGGGCCATCCAGTTCCAGGTACCAAGCCCTCCATCACTATGTCCTGCTGCCCTTGGACCTCCAGTGGAAGGTTCAGATGAGCTGTCAGGCCAGAAAGCTCCAGAACAGATAGTCAAGTACATGCAGAGGAGTGGAGAAGAATGAGCTGGAGTAGGCTAGCTGATATCACATCAGGAATAGCCCTGTTTGCATGCTCGGGAGTCTGGCCTTGAAGACCTTCAACCCCAGGGAGGAAGACTGCAAAGTCATTGAGCACAATTATGTGAAAATTTTGTCAACCAAGAGCAGAGGGCTGGATGTTTGATGAAGGAGAGGGGATATTTAAGAGCAGCCATTCACTTATTCATTTATTTAGTATTACATATTGAACAATGACTGTATTAGAGGCTGCAGATATAAAAAGTGTTAAAACATAGCCCTTGTTTTCAGCAGAAAGAGGTATTTATGTGGCAAAGAGCTCCAGATCCCACAGCAAAAGTTAACACAAGATACCACGAAGGTCCAAAGAAGGAAATCATCGCTACAGCTCCAAGAGTTCATGGAGGGATCTGAAAGTCAGGCATATCAGGGGCAAGGAAGGTTCCAGAGAGAAAAGGAATGTAGGGTGTGGACGGAATCGAGCTAAATGTTAGAAGCCGAGATCCAGGCTTCAGTGAGAGAAGGAAGGGCGACTAGGAATCAGTAAGAAAGGGAAGAAAAGGTTCTACTGGCAAGAGGGGCTCAAGAGAGGAGGGAAAAAAGCAAGGTGTGGTCAATAAATAATAATAAAAAGTTTGAGACTTGAAAGTAAAGCGGAAGCACAGAATGTCAGTGCTGGGAGCCACCTGACATCTCATGACCTGTACATGAGGCAAAATGCCTATTATTTCAACTACCACAATCACCCCCACTTTGCCTTTTGGCCATTAACTGTGAAATAATCACAGAGTTCTCTTTGGCTCCCTAGCAAAAACAAAGAGGAACAGAGACATTTAGACGCACACCCAGAGCCAAAGACAAAACAGGAGCAGGGCCCCCCACTTTACCCATACACCAGCCCTGTTCCTACAGCAAGACCTACAAGCACACGTGGGTCCTATTTCTTCTGTCATCTTTAGGAACGGAAGTGTGGAAGGCATGCTGGAATGAGCACCAGAGACGGAGTCTCTAGCTGTAGCTCTGCCACCATCTTGCCAGGTGACTCCAGACCAACCATCCCCCTTCCTGGTGCCTCAGGTTTCCTTCTGTAAAAGGATGAGCTCTAATAGCTTGAAAGCTGTCTTAGTAGCAGATCCCTTATTTTAAGAGAAAAGTTACAAAAAGCACTGCCTTTCAATACATGAACCACATCAGAGCAGGGTGTGGCCTGATGGAAAAAGTGAGGGCTGACCTACATTCAGGGGGCTGCCCACCTAGAAATCCATGGAAGACAGTGGAATATTTTAGGACCTTTCTGGCCCTGGCTTCTCACAATTCTCTGAAAGCAGAGAAAAAGCGGAAGGCCGGGAAGGCTGTCCCTGTTCTCGAGGGTGAGTGACAGAACAGCCAAAGTGAGGAAGAGGCTGGGCTCCGGGAGTGAGTCACAGAGTTCGCGTGCGGGAGCTAACAGGCTAAGAGCCACTTGCCAATCCGTGCAGCCGGGCTGTCAGTTCTAGACGGCAGGAATCAGCCACGAGGGGCTACCGAGTGCAAGGCACTGAGGAGCAAACCCAGCAGCCCACAGTGCACAGCACACAGCTGAGCGCAGGCGTCTCTAATGTAGGACTTCCAGGTGGCCCTGAGCACCCGTGATAAAGAGGGAGCCTGCGTCCAGGCTGGAAGCACGAGGATCCCCCCTCTTCCTATTCCCCCAGAGATATCTGGACAGTTTTAATGCGTCTAAAGGGAAGTCAGAAAGGATGTAGGTCTCGAATCCAAACCCAGCTGAGTGTCAAAATTTGGCTTTTCCAGTAATACCTTAATTCAGGTTCCTAACTCAGAAAACAAGTCAGGACAGTGAGCATTTCTCCAGATACTCAATGGCAAAATATCCAGATAGGAACGGTTTCAGTTTCAAAACATTTTTCTATACTTTCAAATTCCCCAAGAATGAATGAGCCCCGGGTGTGTATGTGTGTGTGTGTCGGGGGGAAAGGGTGTAGGCAGGAGGGAACAAGACACTGTAAACAACATGCACATATTAGAAATCTACAAGCCACAGAAAGGATCAGAGCCCAAAAACAAAGAGTGGGTTTCCCCCTTCTAGCACCCCAGTTAATTAAAAATTAGTCTGTCGTTTTCTATTAAAATTCCTAGGTCAACCTAATAGTTTTTTCATATGGTTGGTTGCTTTTTATTTGAAGAAGAAAAAAAAAAAAAAAACCTCCCAGCAGAGTCCACAGAGAACTAGGAATTCACTCCCTGTTATCTACACCCCGGTGCCTGTTCTCAGACCAGGAGTCCTCTGCACCTACCCCCCAGCAACTTCAGCGCACTATAATTACTAGGAACAGACGCCTACTTGTTGTGGCAGCCCAGAGAGCCTGTAGAAACACCTAAACACCATCATCGCACTTTAAAAGGAAAGCAAGCTGTATAAATAAGAAAAACTGTTACAAGAGTTAAAAAATAAAAACAAAAACAAAAAACAAAAAACACCCACAGCCTTACTTGTAGTTAGCTCTTCAGTCACTATATATCACGGTCCCGGAGACAGACACAGCCACGGCTCTCCCCAGCTAAAAATTTCTTCCCGAGTTTATCCTCTGTTTATTTTTGAAGCATTAAAAGGCCGCGCTAAGAGAGCGCGCTCAGTTTTCCCGAACCTCCGAAGCGGCCGCGGAGTCCTGCAGCGAATTCGGAGCAAGTTTGCGGAGACTTGCTCCCGGGGCTGCTGCGGCTCCGCGGTTGCTCCGAGCTTGTAAATACAAGCTCCGTGGACAAAGTCCCAAATGACATCACTGGCAGCTGCTTATTGTTGAGTCTTTATTAACTGACTGTCAAAAAGAAAGGAGGGGGTGGGGAGCAAGAGTATCTTTTCTGCAGCAAAATCGGCATCGCGGGGCGGATTCCAGTTATACACGCGTAAATAATCCCATTGATTCAAATTTTCAAGAGCTTGGTTTTTCTCAGGTCCGAGCCTTTCTCCAGAAAAAGACACGGAATCGCCTCCACCCGTTGACGCTGGATAAGTTGAGGACGCCAAGGGAAAGTTTGCAATGCCAGCAGGGTCCCATGGACTTGTTTACCCACCTGTTTGCAGCCTGCTTCAGAGTTTGAGGACTCACAAATATGAATCTTAGTTATGTCTTGTGTGGCCTAAGAGCTTTTGCTGTGATATACACACCTGCTTAATGCCTTTCCTAAATGGGTTGTCTTGGGGTGCCGCTCTTTTTAGACATGCTCTGAAGTTTTTCATCTTGGGGTAGAAGAAAATGTTCCATGCGTGGTAAGCAGAATTTTGTATCTATGTGCACATAGGTGGATTTTTTTTCTTTTCTTTTTTTTTTTAAGATTTTATTTATTTATTTGGCAGAGAGAGATCACAAGTAGGCAGAGAGAGTGAGAGGGAAGCAGGCTCCCTGCGGAGCAGAGAGGGGGATGCGGGACTGGATCCCAGGACCCTGAGATCATGACCTGAGCCGAAGGCAGAGGCTTAACCTACTGAGCCACCCAGGCAACCCCCCCTTTTTTTTTCTGAGAAGAGTGCTAGAAGCTTTCTTTAGATTCTTAATTTTTTTTTAAATTTTCATTCCAATGTAGCTAAGTGTTCTATTAGTTTCAGGTGTACGACATTGATTGAACACCTCCATACAGTACTCCGTGTTCATCAAGATAAACGTGCTCTTGATCTCCTTCACCTTATTTCACCAGATTCTCAAAATTTTAATGACCTACCTGCACCACCCCATCATGCCCCCGCCCCAAAATCTCCGCCAAGTGTCTATAATAATCACAAGGACTATTGTAAGCCCCGGGCCGCTTGGAGCCAGCAAGACAAAAGTGAGCACGCACTTGCCTGTTTCCGCCGGAAGCTCTCCTTCTGTCAGCTGGCTCCTGCTAGTTCTCTCCCCACCACAAATCCTCCACCTAGTCTCTGTCCTGAAGCTCAACACCCTAGACCACTGTTCTCCTTCCTTCCTCCGCACTGCTATGATGCTGCTGACTATTTATATTTATTTGCAGCTTTTTATATACTGACTTGTATTTTTAGCTTGTTTTGTAGCCATCTGTGTTCTGTCTCCCCAACCCAGTTTGAAAGGGCTTTGAGGGCAACCATTGTGTTGTGTTATTTGTTTACCCTCAAATCGCCTGCCATAGTCAATCTTCAGCCCAAATGGGGGTAGGGCGCTGTGAATGGTGGCAGGAATAAGGTTGGCGGATTCCAGGGAATGGGGTCTGTATTTAGATTAAACACTCTCCTGGCGCTTGGAAAACAATGACCTTACATCTCAATGTTTTTCCACAGTGGATGCTCAAAATTATTTTCTCAAAGAGCAGTGGTAGATTATTGAGTGGAGGGGGTATCCAGGTCCCCAAATATTACAATTTCATACAATTTCATATAGGAATCACATAAAGACAGTGCATAGCTCCTATGAGGTTTAACCAACACAGTATTTATGGAAAGCAAATTAGAAATGCCTAAAGATTTTCTAGGTCCAAACCCTTAGAGCCAGAAAGTCCACTTTTCCAGAGTGATCCCACCAATAAATTCACAAAAGAGCTTAAGGATATAAGCCCCAAAATGTTCTTAGCAGCATGATTTATAACCAGTAAAACAGAGATAACTTCAATATCCATCTGTATGAAAGAAGGTAAGTATACAAATTAGGGTACATGCACAGTACAGAAAACTTAGAAGGGGTTGAAAAAATTGAGCTGTGCATATACTGATATGGAAAGAAGGAGCTGCTTGTTGAATGAATAAAGCAAATTGCAGTGAAGAATATAGCATATGATGGAGGAATCATGCCAGTTATGAACAGCAGCTATCCTTGGGGAGTAAGATAAGGGGAACTTTCATTTCCGTATGCTTATGGGTGGTTTGATTTTTTTTTTCAATGACCATGTTCCACTTTTGTTATTAAAAATAATAAAAGTCCATGATTGTATAATTTTCAAAATAAACCACGAGAAGAGACCAACTACTTTTTTTTTTCAACAAATGTCTGACATATAGTAGATGCTCACTAAAGACCTATCTATCGAACACATTTTTTCAGGGTTCCTACAAGGATACTTCAGCACATGGGGTTGGAATGGGGTAAAGAAGATGCGAGAACCAGACACTGGATTTTTCATTCCTGATCCGACGGCCAATCCCCCTTTCTATTACATCGGAGGACTGGTTTGAAAACCTCTGAGTCTCTGTCTACCTTAAACAATGATTCAAGTTAAGTGTTCAGGACATAAAGTGCTGACCTTTCTATTGTGCAATTGTTGTTTGACAAATGGAATTTTCAGGTAAGACAAGTATGAACCGCTCTGGCTCTGTTCGCTGGTTGCTAGCAAGCACAGGAAGACAAGTCAGAAAGCTTGTAAGGGCACAGTTTGGCCCAGCTCCTTGTCAGGGCTGGTCTAACATTAAGGAACTCTCCGGAGAAAAGTTGGAAAAGTCTAATCCATAAAGTGTCTTCAGAGCTTTGTTAAGGACTCCAGGCTTTGAAATTCAGGGGCCTGGAGTGATGGCACAATGCACAGGTCTGTCTCCTCTACACACGGCCAATAAGACCTCTATAACGGAAACCCACAGGCATAAGCCATGCATTAGACACGATGTTTTTCTTTACGGAGAAAAAGTCCACCAGAAAGAATGACTGAAAATTTCCACCAAGGTAAGCTTGGTTTTTTTCAAAGCACTATTTCCATTCCTCTAGAGAAAACATTCTGGAGTCTTGTCTTAGTGAGAAAATATCTTATGTCTGTAATAATTTCAAGAAAAGGAAAGCACAGTCCATATTTCCTGCATGTTTTTTATTTTGCTATAATTCACACATTATAAGAACCTGAGGCCAGATTCTGTTTAAATACACATTTGGAGCCCCTTAGGTGTGATAGGGTCACACTGTCTTAAGTGAAAGTTAAAGATAAGTATTAAACTTGACTTCAACTTAGTATAAAATTAAATAAGGGAAAGATGATGGGGGGGGCACTGTCTTCCCTCCCTCTACCAGGTAGTCATTATTGCTACTGCCTAAATTATCTCCTCACCTGCTTAAGTCACCTCTGAGCTCACCTCCCCTGCCAGGGCCTTCCTAGCCTCATTCAGGCAATCCCCACTCTCCCAAAAGACCAGCCCTCATCCATGGAGGACTGCCAGGTGGTGTTATAAAAAGCATACGAATGTAAATGTCTATTTATCTGCTCCATTTTCAAAAAGTCTTGTACTGTATTCTTCATGGTTGAGTGTTTTCTGGAAAATCCCTAAAGTCAGAAATGGTAATCAGATCTGTGAGGTGTGAAACATAGCCTAGAGGTCCCTTAGAGAGGCTTGCTGTATGATGGCTGTGTATTATTGGGGACATACCAAAACTATCATCACAGGTGTACTTTTTACCTCCAGTGTCTGATTTCCCCTCTCTTTTGTCTCTTATCCCCTGAAACACATATAACTACCACCATTTATGAAGCATTTATGTGTGCTATTTGCATTAAATGTATTACCTAATTTACCTTTAAAATAACCCAGTGTGTTACATACTGTTATTCTCACTCCCCCTTTTACAACTAAGGAAACTGAGGCCCACAGAGATGTGTTACTTAAAAATTGAACTATGCTCACACAATAGTAAGAGGTAGCTCCACCATTTGTGGAGGATTGTGAACCAAAAAGAGATTTGATAAACCAATCCGAATGATGACAAATTGGAATTAGAAGCATGTAGTCATCATTAAAGCACTCATTTCTGATCCTGATATGTGACACATGACAGTAGTCATTCAACAGAACTTTAGACTTCAATATCAAACTAGTGTGATATCTTTCCCTCCCATAACCCAGCTGTTCTGCTTAGCTCTTAAAGGAGATGTAGTGTAGGCTTCAAAAACAATGCAAAGACCATGGGAATCAAGTTCACGGGACTTATGCCCAGAACATCACCGGTGGAGTAAATTCCTCATGTCCTTGGAGATGGGCAAGATCCAATCGTGCGGAGAAAATATTGAAGAGCAGGCATTTAAGTGTTTCCTGTTTCCCTTTACACAGAGCCTTCAGTAACTCATAATCTTCTGCTTTAATATCTGGGTTTTTTTTTTCCCCTTGTGGAGGTAATGGTTGTGCCAGTGCTTAAGAGATCGCCTATTGCCAGCCAGTCCACCCCACACAAGTTAATATAGTCAGAAATAGGAAGCAGGAGAGAATTTAGAAAGAGTGACATGGGCACACTTCAGAGTTCAAACCACCCTGGCTTTTTAGAGCGAGTGTCTAGGGGCCCGAGAATCTGCACGTTTGAGAAGAGGGCCACATCGTTCTCAAGTTGGTGCTCCTCAGACCGTATTTCTTTTTTTTTAAGATTTTATGTATTTATTTGACAGACAGAGATCACAAGTAGGCAGAGAGGCAGGCAGAGACAGAGGAGGAAGCAGGCTCCCTGCCAAGCAGAGAGCCCGATGTGGGGCTCGATCCCAGGACCCCGAGATCATGACCTGAGCCAAAGACAGAGGCTCAACCCCCTGAGCCACCCAGGCACCCCCCTCAGACCATATTTTTAAAAGCACCAATTATAACAAGAGAAATGAACATAAGACCTTCTTGTCTACCACCAGACATTGAGAAAGACCAAGTAGCTTTGTCCAGGTTCCTAGGGAAGGAGCGCTATGACCAACAAGCAAATTCCTGGTGACCGTTCTCCACATGGATCCCATCGGACACAGAGCTGGTGTACAAAATGCAGCTTGGAAGAAACAAAGCAGGTTTCACACTGACAGTCCCAAACACATAGATAGAAACATTTCCAGGCTTTAATCACTGCAGATGTTACAGTAGTTCCCATACATAAATCAAACAAAAACAAGAGTAAGCCATAAAGTGTGAAGCCCCATGAAGTTCAGATTACTCTCCTAACAACTGCTTTGAGGCATTTCATGATACATCAAGTTTCAAACTTACAAATGCTTTTTTCCTCATCGGGGAAAGGGCAGGGGGTTGCTTGCTGGTACCCTCAATGCACATGTAGTCTACTGGGTTGTTGACATGATTGGGGCACCAGGGACCTTTGGAGAGGGTCTGATACTGCAAACTCTGTGGAAAAAGAAGGTGAAAGGGAAAGATGTAAAATGGGACCTACCATTAAAAAATTTGTCCTGGAAGTGGGGTGCTATGCCCCACCCCCATGCATTTGCTCTCCTACGCAGCTCAGGCTCCAGGTCCAGCCCCAGAGGAAGAGCAGGGGTTAATTTTCCTCAGGCATGAGAAGACTCTTGATGAAAGGCCCTGTGTAAGTATAAAGTATCACCATGAAGTTGGAGGGTTTTATTTCAGCCTCCTCATTGTGTTGTTGACAGTGCATACTGTGAGTTTGACATTTTTAACTACTTTGCTTGCCCCAAATAAAAAGGGCCCAGGAGGGAGGAGGTGGGAAAAGGGGAGGGGAGCCATACTCTCCCCCTCACTTGGATTTTATACCCATCTGATGTACGGCATTAAAGCCCAGTTTGCCAGCCAGGTCCAACAAAGCTACCTCAGAGATTTATGCAAATTCATTAAACTACAAGATGCAAGTTGCATTCCTTTTAACCTGAGAACGGAGTCCTCCTGAAACCAGAGCCTGGAGGAGGCCTCGAGGGACATGGCTGTCCACGGACTGAGAAAGCAGCTCATTTGGTGGCCTGTGGGGATTGTCTAAATAAAAAGACCCTGAGTTCAATTTTCACCAGATACAAAGAGGCTATTAAAATCAGTGGTTGCCCTGAGGGAAGGAAGAGGGTGAAGACAGCCACTGACTCTCAGATGTGTGAGACCAGGATTATGGTGTAATTGGTGCCTTTAAGAAAGCCTGCCCTGGATGGCATGACAGTCGGTGCCTTCTGGTTCCAGAAACACACCGGGGCTCCTGCACCTAATGGACCCCCCCCCCCACACACACACATACAAGACTAGCCCCTGAAAACTGCCCTGGGATGCAAAAAAGAAAGGGAGCTAGCCGGTTAGGGTGCCCTGGGGAGGACTGTGACCCCAGGGGACAGAGTTGAGGGCTTCCAAACCCCTGCCTGCTTTTGCCCAAATGGCCAGCAGAGCCCTGGGCAGACTCTGAAGCCCCCAGGGGCCCCAACATTCCTCCCTTCATGCTGACAAATCTTCTTAAGCTAAAAAGACAAAAGCAGGGATGCTGGAGGGAAGGCAGGGCAGGGGTCTGTTGTAGGGATGGACTGGAAGAGAGCTGTGCCTTTTCTTCTTTCTTCTTCCCTTCACCTTCAGAAGCACGCATGTGCACGCGCACACACACGCATACACATGCACTATGAGTTCTTTTCTCTGATGGCCTGATATTTTAGGTTCCAGAAACATCTTATTTTTGTCGCAAGAATTCCTCATGGGCCCTTTAGGAAAGGCATCCTTACAGATCAGAGAAAGACAGGCTACCCTTTCCACAGTGTGTCCCCAACCAAATAGCCCTGGAAAATCAATAGAAGCTGCAGAAAATGGGGGGAGGGCCAAGGGAGAGCCGCTCACTCAGGTACAAAGAACGCCTGTGGAAACGTGGGCTGAGGTTCAAGGGGATGCATCAGGCTGGGTTTTGCCTCAGATGGGTTTTCTCAGGGCCAGGGCAAGCTCTGTCACCTTACCCTAGACCAGCAGCGAGAAAGTGAGTCACCATGTGAGTAGGGATGAGGCACATTTAGCCTATCTCCCCAGAGAGGAAGTCCTGTTCTCTCCTCGCCTTCCTAGGCAAAGCTCACTCTGGAATTGAGAAACGGTCCTTCATCCAGAAAAACCATCCAATACTAGGAGCGTCCGTAATGCCCCTGAGGAATGAGCAAGCCTGTGAGACTTTACTCTGCAGATAACAGAGCTCCCCAGCTCTACTGGCACTGCTGTTTTAAACTTTCTACTTTAAATAAATCCAGGTGAACCGTTTGAAGACAGATTAAGCCTTCCCTGGGTACAATAATCTATTGCTAAACCTAAAAATCTACTGGTGGGGAAATTATTTTAAAGTATAGCTTTTCTAATAACAAAGAATACCCATTCATTTTATTAGTTATCATTTATTATTTTGACTGATGATAATAACGTAAGTCCTATCAGTCAAGGTCATGAGGGGCCACTGTTAGGTGAGAAACACTTATGATATGGCCAATACCTTCTGAATAAATATAAAAATGATACATTCCTTGTTTGTATAGAATAGTTACTGTACTAAGGACCCTTAAAAATGTTATTTTAGCAATGGGATACTTTTTAAAATAAAATCTTGGGTAGAATTTGGTTACATAAAACAGTTGTAGGATACTATCCCTGACCTCCAACAGCCCACCCTGCCAGCCGTCTCCTACTCGCACCTGCCAAAAAGAGCAGAGAAAGGACACACATTCATAGGACACACATGAGCTAAACTACATTATTCTTTCCCTGTTTATTCACCCCTGATTGACTCCTGCTCTGTGAGATCTTTTGACCTAGACCCTCTGTAGCACCCAGCTTAGCACTTAATTACACACAGCAAGGACTCATGGGCTCACATTTGCTTTGGTAAGCCACGCTTACCTCCCAGTCAGGTTACTGTCATCCCGATTCAGAGACCGTGTTCTAGACTTCATAGTTAGTATGATGCTAGGCAAGGGGCCCCCAAAGTAAGGGTAAGCAGGTGGATTTGACCCAACATGGGATGCCAGTCACAAACTTGAATGGGTACCAGGGAAGCAGGGAGGCAAGGCTTCAGTGCCTCCGATGAGGAAACGTCATTGTCTCTCTTCTTTTCCTCCTCCCTTTTCCTTCTTCAGCTGCCCCTCTTACTGCCTGCTCCTCCAAGACGCAATCAGTATCACTAATAATAGTGAAAAATATATTGGGAGTCCAGAGAAAAATAACACATTTTTGCCTAACAAATGTCATGTGAACTTGAGGACTATACCAAGACATCTCTTCAGTCGTTATCTTTTTAAGGATATCTGGGTGGCTCAGTCAGTTAAGCGTCTGTCTTTGGCTTGGGTCATGATTCTGGCATAATGGGACTGAACCCTGCATGGGTCTCCCTGCTCATCCAGGAGCCTGTTTCTCCCTCTGCCTCTGCTCCTCCCCCTCACTCATGCTCACATACCCTCATGCGTGTGTGCACTATCTCTCACTCTCAGAATAAATAAAATCTTTTTAAAAAAATCATTATCTTTGGGGTATCTGGGTGGCTCAGTCATTGAGTGACTGCCTTCGGCTCAGGTCATGATCCTGGAGTGCCAGGATCAAGCCCCACATCAGGTTCCCTACTCAGCGAAGAGTCTGCTTGTACCTCTGACCCTCCCCCTTCTTGTGTTCTCTCTCTCTCTCTCTCTCTCTCTCTCTCCAATAAATGAATAAAATCTTTTAAAAACCATTATCTTTTTAATTTATTATTGAATTTGCTAATGCATTCACTGAGTCACTCACCAAACATTATATGGAGCACTTTACAGTTTATATAACAAATCCTCATTGGACACCTCCTGTATTCTAGGCTCTATGCATATTTTGGAATCCAAACAGCTACAGATACTCATAGAATATTCTGTGGCCATCTACTGATTGGGAGGTGTAATAGAAAATACATAGAGAATATTTTTACCCCAGTTTTGAAGAAAATCATCTGAAAGTATAGGGATCATTAGTCTAAGGGTGAGAGGTGGTAACAGATATTATGTCAGAAACGGAAAAGTGTAGGTAGCCTGACAATAACCTGCAGCTAGTTGAACAAGATGTACCAATCTCTCTGATACAAAGAACTTGGTCATTAGGAGGGAGCCTAGTTCCTCAACGGTATTGTTGACTGAGTGTGAATTGTGCTTAATGGGAGGTTAGAAAGTTCAAAGGTCACCATGGTGACACATATCAGCTCTTCAGGGCCTTTCCTGTAACGCATTCCATATTTTGGACATAAAATAAGCAGATCTTGTTCTCATTTCAAGGTAGAGACAAGATTCATTTCACCAAGAGTTTTTGGCCTTGGATGTGGATTAAGCCACCCTTAGAAAAGCATTCCCAGGAGTAGGTGACTTCCCTAACCCCCACACCAGACTTCTACACCAGCCCTAAGTCATGTCCTATCCCCAGGAGAGACTCATGCAGCCCGGGAGAGGGCAGTGCTGGATATGTGGGACTTCAATCTGGGGTGGAAGTAGGCTCCTTACTGATTTCGAAACACATATTACACTCCTGGTGAGAGGGAAGGAGGGAGGAAGGATATTCCAGATCACTGAGGTGAAGGCAGTGTGGAGAGAAGGCTCCCAGGATTGGTCTGCAGTGCCCACGGGTACAAGAGAGTCCCGGCCTGGGACTGAAGACACCAGCTTGGGCCTGGCCTGACCAGTCCAGCACTGCAATTATTCAGGTGCATTACGGCATCTAGCTCTGGATTGTATCCTCGATTTATTGCCTGTTTTACTACTCTTTCTATTCTTTCCTTATCCTCAGCAGTTTCTTTCCCAAAAAAATCTCTTTTAATTCATTGTCCTCATGTTCCATTTTCTTTTGATCTATATTTATTAGCTGCCAAATACGTGCGAAGCACTGCAGGAATCCTCCAGAATGTCACTCCTAACTAGATGGAAAAGTAGCTCCTTATGGTTTCCCAACTCTCTACCCATCCATTGTCCATGGCTTTGGTTGTAAGTCCATGAGGTGCCTTGGGAAAGGCTTTGTTCAACCCATGTAGAACTGAAGTTTAGCAATGAAAGTCGAGCATCCTGGGAAACACCTTGGTCTGCCCAAACCAAGAGGGCTGATCACCTTAAGCCCACCTAATTTCTACTGGCAACTTTCCAAATCTATAAAGAAGTCTAAGTGGGAACAGTGTATTTCTATACAAGTCACCTAGGACTCTGGAGTTGCTTCCGCCAGCCCGTCCCGTGTAAAGATTCGGCATGGCTTCCTCTCTTTCCAGTCCCACTTCCTACAGCAACATAAGCCTCTGCTCTGGTCTTGTGTTTCCAAACTCCTGGCCACACACTCCCTTCCTTCAGCATCATTCTTTACTCATGAACAACCTTCTTTTCTGCCCCTACCCATCCCAGTAAAAGACATTTGATCAAATGGTAAAGTCTTTTCAGAGAAACGCCGTGGTGTGTCTTCTTGGGAAGCCCTCGTTTTTTAGTCTGGAAGTCAACCTGTGGAGGATGTGGGCTTGTGCTGCCCAGACCCCTCCTCAAGCAACAGGGGGCCTCTAGCTGCCAACTCCCTCAAGATTTTCCTCACCCAAGGGCCCATCCTTCCCAAAGGGGCCCAAATCCAGTTACTGATTCGTGCAAGAATACAGAGGTCAGGGAATTCTGAGTTGATTCATGTCACCTCATGGGCCATATGCATTTGACAGCTGTCCAGAGGGTTGGCTGAGGCTCTGTGGCATGTGCAACATAGTTCACCTTCTCTTTGTGCCCAGTCCACCTTCTTCCCTTCACTCCTCTCATATCAACCCCAACTTGTATTGTCCTCCACCCCCCCACCCCACAACCCAATCAATATACAGATTCTATCTCAGTGTCTCCTCCTAGGGAGCCCAACCTACATCACGGCCTCAAACCTTGAGAATTTAAGCAGGAAAGGGGAAAGTATGTGTGTTTTCTGCTGAGTCCTCAATACAATCAGTTTTCTTAGATAACGAGGACACTGAATCAGGGCAAGAAACCACAAGTGATGCTCCAGTACAGAAACAACCCAACAGATCATCTAAAGGGAACCCACTTAAAGCAGAGCAGCAGCTTGAATAATTAAAGAAAATACACAATACCACATAACAATAGCGGTAAGTGTAATGCCCATAAACACGGACAGAGCACCAAGGATGTGCCGAATACCTCTCATAGAACTTCACGTGTCTTCACTCAGCCAAGCATCACCGCAATCGTGTGCATAACATCCTTTCATTATCCTCCTGTTTACAGTGAGGAAACTGAGGCACACTCAGGTTGAGTAACTTGCTCAAACTTGCACAGCTAGCGAGCAGACAGAGCTAGGGTTTTAACGCAAGGAGCGGGCTCCAAAGCCTCCACCCAACATTCAGGATGTATGATGCGAACTCAGTACATGTACTCTAAATACTCATAAAGAGATGAAAGCGAGGGGAAGCAATCAGTGAGAAATCAGGCAACATAGAACTTGAATACACACAGGACTCAGAGGGACAGCTCAAGTGGGACATGACAACAGTACATGACAGCACGGACTTTGATTCTCTGGCCAGATTCTGGCCTTTCCTTTATTCTCTCTCCTTTTTTTTTTTCCCCTAAGATTTTATTTATTTATGGGGCGCTTGGGTGGCTTAGTGGGTTAAAGCCTCTGCCTTCAGCTCAAGTCATAATCCCAGGGTCCTGGAATCGAGCCCCACATCGGGCTCTCTGCTCAGCCTGGAGTCTGCTTCCCTCTCTCTCCCTGCCTGCCTCTCAGCCTATTTGTGATCTCTCTCTCTCTCTCTGTCAAATAAATAAAATCTTAAAAAAAAAAAAAAGATTTTATTTATTTGTCAGAGAAAGAGAGCACAAGCAGGGAGAGCAGCAGACAGAGCAGGCAGAGGGAGAAGCAGGCTCCCCATGGAGCAGGGAGCCTGATACAGGACTCGATCCCAGGACCCTGGGATCATGATCTGAGCCGAAGGCAGACGCCCAACCGACTGAACCATCCAGGCATCCCTCCTTCATTCTCTTTATAGGGCAGGAGACCAGCTCAGGGTTGACCAGCCCAGGAGGGCTGTGTGGAGGCAGATAAGTGGGTATATCTGGCTAGAGCGAAGAATTTGAATGTAGAGATGCAGATGGCTCTGAACAGAAATAGGAAATAAAACTGTCTCAGTGAAGGGAAACAAGTGATAAGATTAATGCCCTTGTCCCACTCATGGCAAAGATCACTGTCCTCTGTCATCAATAGGCTACATCAATATTTTGATGACCTTCCTTTCTAACCCAGATAAGGATAATCCTCTATGTTAAACTGAGATACACACAGGCCCAATTCCCAGCCTCCATGTCAATGTTTCTGTAGGTTTCAACTATGTATCTTTCTCTCCCTATTATGGTTTCACCATGAGAACACAATTCTTTTATTTTCCAGAAATAGAGGATAGATAAAGAACACTGTAAAGATTTTTGGCTTCTGTACATGTCAACACAAAAAATAGAGATTAAATTGTTGTCTTTTCCTTTTCTAACCAGCTCTGGTGCTGTAGAGAAACTAGACAAACCAGTGAGCCCACTGCCAACCCATCAATCAGAAGTTACAGGTGAAAGCCATGGATTCTTTCCCTGAGACTCAGGAGGCTAGAGTTTCCTGGCTTTCCCTCGTGACCTGTTTTCTCACCCATGAGATATGGCTAAGCTGGGATGACTCTGGTCATTGCTAGGTCTTGGAGATGAATTTTTTAAACCACATTCTTTTAAATGTCTCTCTCACATCCAACATACACACACACACACACACACACACACACACACACACACACACCTTCAACCTCTCTGTAGTAGAAAAGAGAAAAAGATGAATATGAATAAATTTTTTATTAAAAAAAATCCTACCCTACAAATTATTCATACTCCAAGTCTCTGGTCAAGCAGGATCTAAATTTTGGTACCGGTGTTTCTCTGAGCTCTGTGTATTATTCAGAGGCTTGTGGAAAACTGAACCCCAGGCTAGACGCCTAGAAGGGAAACAGCTATTTTCTCTTTTACCATGGAAACCCTGTGCTCTGCGAGGTGCTAAGAAGAAATGAACAGCTTTAATAACTTGGGGGATGTCTGCCTCTACCTTAGCCAGTATAACGTAGTTACAGGCAGCATAAATCATGGGCTGTAAAGCAGGCTGTCTCTTGAAGGCCCAGGGAAGGCTCTTGCTCAGAACGAATCAGGATGGTTTATTCCAGGACAGGGTACGCACTTCCCCACAAGCTTTAATTACTTCTCGTACCTTAGAACATTCAGTGTGCAGGTCCTCAGAGGTAAGGAAATATTGTGGACGGACTTTGGTTTTGCACCTGACCCTTGCATCCGGAATATACTATCACAACATCAAAAATATCAGTCATTATGTTTTAAGATCATGTCTCAGGGATATGTGTAAATATGTGAATATCTGACCACCCTGAGTGTGTAACAGTACCGTTTAACGCTCTCTCTCTCACATCCAACATACATACACACACACACACACACACACACACACAGAATTTTAGAAATAGTTTTAATACAAATAGTTTTAAACTCAGTAACTATTTACAACCAGTTATTAAAAAGTTCAGTTGAGGGGCACCTGGGTGGCTCAGTGGGTTAAACCCTCTGCCTTCGGCTCAGGTCATGATCCCGGGGTCCTGGGATTGAGACCCGCATCGGGCTCTCTGCTCAGCGGGGAGCCTGCTTCCTTTCCTCTCTCTCTCTGCCTGCCTCTCTGCCTACTTGTGATCTCTGTCAAAAAAAAAAAAAAAAAAGTTAAAAAAAAAAGTTCAGCTGACATCCCTTTTCTTCCCTTTTCTTCCAAACCCCTTCCTCTTTCCCTTCCTCTTGCCCATCCTTTTCATGCGATTTAAGTTCAGAACTCAATAACATCTACATTAGCCCCTAACACTTACTCTTTTTCAGAACTCTGTTCCACGTGGAATGACCTCATCCCAAGTCAATCCTCCATTGCCGCTAAAATAAATCTGTATTGAATGAGAACATTTGTTTTCCTCTCTTCAATATGAGTTTGAAAAATTCAAAATGTAAACGCGGGAAGGAAATGTCTCAGAGGTATCTGGGCTCCCGGTGAATAGTATCAAAATGCCACATGCTTGTAAGACACAGCTGGAGATGGTTATCTAATTGGACGTTTGCACCTCCTCCCTCCCGTCTACTTCCTGCTGGACAGGATTTTTCCTCCGAAGAGTGAGCCCATTTAATTGGAACACACTGGCTAACGTAGGCCCCTTTGTTCTGCTTGGTGGGACCTCATTGGGTGCCCCTACGTGCAGGTGTCAGTTTGGGAATGCATTCTCCCAGGGCAGGCATCTGGCCCTGGGTCCTTGGCAAACCAACTGTGACAGGTTCCTCCGACAGCTGCAGTGGCAAGCTGAGTTTCCAGGTGATTAAATAATCCAGCTTTCTGGCCCGCTCATGTGTCTGGATTGGAGCCATTTCCCTGGAATGGGACTGAGCCAAACACGGCTGTCTGCTCAGTGACCACAGCTCCGTGTCTATGGGCTGAGGCTCCTCTGAAGTAATGAAATATCCCCTTCTCTTGCCCAGGCCACTCAAACCCAGAATTATCACAAAATGCCCTTGAAAATACAAGCTCCTCCATTGCCTGAAATGGAGCTGGAAAATCTCACTCTTTGTCACAGATAATTGTTAAGGTTGATAGCTGTGCATTGAAAGGAAAGAGCTGATTCTAACACCAACGGGAAACTATTTTCTTCTTGCAATGTCCAGCATGCCCATTCAGGACACATTCAACGACAGGTGTATGCCAGACGAACATACAGATCAAGAAAAGGTACACTCAGTGTTTTTACGTTTTCCAAAGACACAACACGGTGGAAAAATAATGAAAAGACTGCTTTGGGGGGAAGCTTAATGCTTCTGATATGTAAACTCAAGTGGCCTCCCATTGAATAAAAACACAAATCCACAGCAGGCGGTGGTTTAATTTAAGGAAAACTCAAGTGCTGCAAGGGGATCCCATAGACCAGTGATTCTTTTTTTTAAAGATTTTATTTATTTATTTGACGGACAGAGATCACAAGTAGGCAGAGAGGCAGGCAGAGAGAGAGGACGAAGCAGGCTCCCCGCTGAGCAGAGAGCCCGATGCAGGGCTAGATCCCAAGGCCCTGGGATCATGACCCGAGCCGAAGACAGAGGCTTTAACCCACTGAGCCACCCAGGCACCCCTAGACCAGTGATTTTTTAACCTGTGTCTCTGGACCACAGCATCAGGGTCACCTGGGAGCCCATGAGAAATGCAAATTCTCAGGCCCACCCCCACCTGCTGCTTCAGAAACTCTGGGTGGGACCCAAGAGTGGTTCAACAAGCTCTCCCCAGGTGATTCCAATGCAAGAAAAGTTTGAGAACCAGTGTTCTAAGTGAAACTGGGGCTTGATAGGATCTCACCGAGGGAGTGTGAGGGCTGCTCTGCAGACTGAGGCATGCATGTTCTTCGAATAATCGCTCCATCATGATCTGCTCCTACTTCAGCTAGCTCTAATTCATGCCGCGATGATTCACTCCTAAAAGGTACTAGTACCAGCTGTCTAGTTCCCTGCTCACACACAATTATACCCCCATACACATGGTCGTCCTCAGCTGGTGATTTGCTGCCCGATGTGCAGCTCCACAGACATTCAGATGTACCAACTCACCAGTAAGTCCTACCGAAAATTCCTCTGAGGGACAGACATAAGTCTGTCCCCATTTCACAGATGGTGGAAATCTAGGTTGCCAATGGTCTTTCCATGAAGACAAGATAAAAATAGTTCTGGGTTCACTCTTTTTTATAGCACATGGCATATTTCTAGTCTCCCAGTCCAGTCAATTTGATATAAAATCAAGTATCCTAAGACACTTTTCTAAGCCTTGACCAAGTAAGAGGCTAGGATAGGGGTATAGTCTTACTTGTTCACGATATCTCCTGTCTCCAGTCAGCTGATGTAAAATTTCCATAGACCAAAATCGTCTTGCTGAACATAATCTGGGATAATAACCACTGTGGACAAGACCCTGCCGAGAGAGGCATCTCTGTATCACGTTAACAGGAGTTGTTAACTGGTACAACCTTTCTGGGAAGCAATTCGGCATATCCTCTTAGTAACTGCCCTTCTTAACATTGAGCAAAACGAAATTGTCCACAGATGGTGAAAGTGATTAATATGCAAGAAGTGTTTCTGTAATAATATTTTTACAAATAAAGAAGCTATTTGTCTTTCTCTGCCTGACTTACTTCACTTAGCATAGTATCCTCTAGGTCCATCCATGTTGTTGCAAATGGCAAGATCTCAATCTTTTTACAGCTGAGTAATATTCCATTACATATGTGTGTGTATGTGTGTGTGTATATACACAAAACTTTATAAACAGTGAGATGCCATTCTTTAAAAAAAATTATGAGTTAACCTGCAATACACCAGCAACACACATGTCCAGGTGAAAATGCAGATATTCATTGAAAATGACTGAATAAAAATCACTGATATATTAAGAATGGTTGCAGTGTTTTATCATACCAGACCTGGGAAAAAATAGTATCCCCACTTTACAATAAGGGAACAGAGGGGAGTCTATAAACATTGGTGATTTTGTCCAAAATCACCTAATAATTAGAGATCGAGGTCATGTCTGTCTGAATCAAAGCCCAGCCTTTGCATATGCTATTGTCCACTACTTCTGACAGCTGGAGTGGTTACACAGTATGGTTGAGCTGGGAATGCAAACCGGCTTTCTTACTTTTGTTTACTGCCCACTGCAAGAAACGTATTAAATATCATTTCGTCATAGGTCATTAACCCTTCTATTTAGATTTGTTCCAACTACTTGAAGAAGCAATGATAATAAAAATTGTAATTATTGACTTATAGTATCATTAGGCATGTGCTAATCATTTTGCACATTAATTCATTTAATGGTTTTTATGACAACTCTGTGTGTTACAAGCACAATTTACCTTATTTTACAAATAAGGAAATTGAACCTCAGAGAGTTTAAGAATCTGCCCTGAACACACAGGTAGAACATGTCAAAGTGAGAATTCAAACCATCTGCTGGACTACAAAATCTGTGCTCTTCATTTCTCCATTCTGAAATATTTCTAGAGAAAAAGTTGTTTGCAGCTCCTTCCACCTCTTAGTCTGGCATCAAGTTTATGTGTTTTGGCATAAATAGTATCTTGGCATGGAGCTGATCATTAAACAAGAAAAAGTGAGAACAAGCATTCTTGGCCCTTACAAGAGTCTGGGATTCAGTATGAACAGATATTAGAGATAATAGATGGATCTGGTGTTTTCTCCTCAACAATTTAGCACAGAGTTCATTAAGGGCTGAGGGTTTCAATAGTAAAAGTTCATTCAGTTATAATTAACTCAGGCACTTAGTAGGTCTCCATTGAATACTTAAATATTAATGACCCATTGAAGCCAAACATCCCCTAGGTATCTAAATGCGTGGGTCTCAGAACTGTCCAGCAGCTGTCGGAACAAGTACCCCATGACTGGCGGGCCAATGATACACGCACTGAATCCTCAGTTGCTTCCTTTCCTTAGGTTTCCACTTCCTAACCTGTTCCTGAATCCCTGTATACTTGACCTGGAAGCTTAACTCCTTGCCCTCACTCACCGTTAAGACCTGATGCTCTCTGTGAATGATTCACCATCACCTTGACTTCCACCTTCAACAGCCACTCCCACTTGTTACTGGATCACATGCTATTATGTCAACTTCAGGAAAATAGACACCAGATTATTCCTCAAGGTCTGGTGCTCCCAGCGGGTTCTCGTCCAACAAATGGGAACCATGTGTTCTCACTTAGATGTGAAGCACTAGGAGAAGAAAGTAGCCAGCCCATGCCTTCTGTTAATACTCAGAGTGCTGGTATGGGCAGATGGTTGCTACATCCTGGTAAGAAATCTAGTGTGAAGTCAGTTGGCACTTGATCCCTTTTTAAGACAGTGATCACACACACACACACACACACACACAGACTCGGGTGCAAACTGCCTTCAGAAACTAGGCAGGAAATACACGTGAGGCTCAGAGTGGGGATACAGTAAGGAACAGTGGGGAGGGGACTATGATGAGCTGGAAAGTGTTAGCCAAAGGAATTCAGATCCACAGTTTCTTAAATTCTCAGTCGGCCAAACAAAAGAGATCTGCAGAACCAGTTCACTACCACTGAAGGGGACAATCAGTTTTAGTCTTGGCTGACTATACTTCTCTGAGAACTTGAATTCTGGAAAAAGTAGAGTGAAGAGACTCACATTAGGCTACTGTGGATGACTGAGAAGTTCTCTTTGTTTCACTTCATGAAGCAATAGGCTGGCACCAACTTCGTTCCGATAGCAGTCAGCACATTTATTGAGAACAAGTCGTATGTAAGAACTAGAACTCAGGAGCCAGATTGCCTGGATCTGAATCCCAGGTCCCCCATTTACTAGCTAGGTAACCTTGCATAACTTACTTAATCACACTCAGATCTGCAGACAGTGAAGAGTAATGGTACCATTATCTCATAGAGTTGTAAATTACTTAGAACAATGTCTGGCACATAATGAAGGCTCAGTGCCAGATAATAATCACTGTGTGACCAACTGAAATGCCTCAGTTTGCTCCTGAGAAGATAACCCAAATACAACATACTCAGTCAGCTTTCAGTTTGGCAAGGAATATTGGAATGGAAAAATCTAGAACTAATTATATCTTCCTGGGAAAGACATTCATGTGGATGATAGAAGAGCAGTTAAATTTTGTACACAGAGTCTCCACCTAAAAGGAAGTGTGGGAAAAGTCCTCAGGGTTGCAGAGGAGAGCTAGACAGAGTTTGAAACTGGGTTGTCTCCATCTGAAACATGGACAATGTAAAGAGTTTAGCCCTGTGCAACTTTCCTGAACCTTGAGAAGAACAAAGTTTTCCTTGCATCTCCCCTCCCACATCTTCCCCTAATGTCATCTTAATTTTAAAACACCTTGCTATCAGCTTACAACCCATGCCTCTCTCACCTCAAGGCATCCATGCTAGAAAATTGCCTTTTCCTCTCCCATTCTAGCCCAAATGCCAAAATTTTACAAAGAAAGCAGTCTGATTTAACAAATTCACCAGATGGCATACATTATTGAGCACCTCACCGCATTTTAATCTTCATTCCCATCAAAATTTTCCAGTCCCTCCAGTATGATAATTTTCAAAACACAGTGTTCAATATATTGCTGATTAAATCAGTTTAAGGTGCCCAGAGCAGTGTTGCATTGACAAAATAAAGTAAAGAATGTTAAAGTGGAATTAAAAAGAATAAAAAGTAGAGTATGTACCATGGAGTAAATATATCTGTATCTGTATAGCTATGCCAACAATGTCATAATGTAAAATGTATTTCTTATTGAATGTCCATGACCAAATGAGTTTAAGAAATTATGCTCTAATGGAAAATCCCATTGTCTAATGTTGCTTGGGTTCAGGCCCAAAAGAACTCACAATTCCCTTCTCATTTCTCCTTGCCTCCCTCCCTCTCTTCCTTCCTTTCTTCCTTTCTCTACTCATCAGAAAGTTATTGAGAGGCTACTGAGAGCCAGACACTGCTCTAGGTACTAGAGATACAGAAGAAAACAAAACCCATAAATTCCCTACTCTCATGGAGCTCACATTCTAGAAGGAAAAGTTAGGTAATAAACACACAAAAATATGTATCACATGTATAGTAGGGTTAAATGTTATGGTGAATAACTAAGAACAGCAGAGATAGAGGTAATGTGGTTGATCAAAAACTGTGTCTCCAGCACGGCAGCATGGAAACAGACCTGAGAGAAATGCAGAAACAAACCATGAGAATATTTTGGAACAGATGTTCCAGGCAAAGGAACCAGTAGAACAGAGTCACCGAGATGAAATCTGCTTTGTACTAGGAAGGAATGTCAAGAAGCTGGTAGGACTAGGAACAGGGTATGAAAGGAAGTGGGGGTAGGAAATGAGATTGGGTGGTGGGGGTAGAGACCAAAGTTGTAGACCAAGTAAGGACTAAGCTTGGACTTGAAGCAAGATGTGGAGCCACTGGAGGTTTGAGAGCAGAAGACTGACATTTCCTGCTTACATTTCTAAAGAAATGCTAGGGCTTCTGGGAGAGAGATGCTCTACAGAGAAGTCAAGGAGGACACTGGCACACCAGATAGGACATTTTCTCTAATCCAGGGAATGATGTGATGGGTAGCTCTTGTCAGAATAATGGAGCTGTTACCATGAGCAGGGATATATTTTGAAATTTTAATTATTTATTTGAGAGAGATAATGTGTGTGTGCAAGGGGGCGAGGGGTAGGGCAGAGGGAGAGGGAGAAAGAATCTTAAGTAGACTCCACACTCAGTGTAGAGCCAGATGTAGGGCTCCATCTCACAATCTTGAGATCAGGACCTGAGCCAAAATCGAGAGTCGGAAAGCTCAGCAGGACTGCACCAGGCCGGTGCCCCCTGGGATATACATTAAACGTAGCTCTGATGAAGTAAATAGGAGCGAGAGGAATTAAAAAGGCATGAATAAATCCAAGGATCTTATCTGAGAAACCAGAAGGACAGAGTTACCCTTCCTGAGAAAGGGAAGCCTACAGGAGAAGCAGGGTTCGAGGGGAAATCAGGAGTTCTTCTGAATATGTTAGGTTGGATGCCTATTAAGCATTTAATTGGAGAAGTCAACAAGGCCATTGGGTATATGAGCCTGAGATTCACAAGTGAGATCCAGGATGGAGATCTAGATTGCGGAGTTGTCAGTATATAACTAGTATTTAAAGCCATGAGGCCAGATGAGATCACCAAGGAAGTACACATAAATAAAGAAGAAAAGATATTCAGACAGTGAGGTAATGTTCAGGCACATTACAATCTTCTCCATGCCCACCAGATGGCCAAAGCCCCTTTATGTGTTTATAGGGAGCCATACAGAAATATCCGGACCGCTGCATCAGGAAGGCTGCCATTCTTGCATGCAGTAGTCATTGACGGCCTACTGGTGCCCAGCAGACAGCTTCCCAGAGAAAGAAGAGGCAAAAAAGTGGTGCTTTGAGGGAAGAGAAGAGACTTGCTAGTGTACACAAAACTCAGGCTGACCTTATTTCCACAGATAAAGATGTTTCTCACTGTGGCCTGGACAAGGCACGGCTAGGCCACTGTGCACAATAAAGAACACCGGAGGGCAGGGCTGACGCCCATTCCAGTTCCCATAGGCACATTTTTTTCCAGCTTCAGCTTCTCTCCTGTGCACCATGCTCCCTCGCCTCCCTGAACTCCAGGATGCTTCTGAAGGAGTAGCCATTGGCTGGACCCGGGGAATGGTCAGCTTTCCCACTTCTCTTTTTTTTTTTTTTTTAAGGTTTTATTTACTTATTTGACAGAGAGAGAGATCACAAAGCAGGCAGAGAGAGAGGGAAGCAGGCTCCCCGCTGAGCAGAGAGCCCAATGCGGGGCTCGATCCCAGAACACCGGGATCATGACCTGAGCCGAAGGCAGAGGCCTTAACCCACTGAGCCACCCAGGAGCCCCCAGCTTTCCCACTTCTTTATCCTAAACATCCTTCTTTCACCTGTTGGAGCGAAAAGCAGTGTGGTTGGCCGACATGGGGAGGATGGAAAGGCGATCCTAACAGCCAGGGGGGGATCATTAAACCCAGTCTCAGTGCAATAATAACCCACCAGGAGGAGGAACTGCGGAATTCTCATTTTGTGACCTGTCCTGTGTCTTTGAATACATTACCTAAGGCACAGTGATTGTTCACAGTCGCCCCTTGTAGACATCTGGAGGACGAACCACTCTTTCTGCCAGCCCTTCGCCTCACTGAAGCAGAGATGGTTCTGTTGGAAGAAGCAGTTTTTTTGATGCCCCCTCATGTTTCTGAGCATTTGTTCACAACATACATGGCACAGGGAAGTGTGCGTGTGAGTATGTGAGGGGTGTGCGTGTGAGAGCCACGTGTGTTGAGTGTGCATGGTGGTGTGTGAGTGTATATGAGTGTGTGTGTGTGTGCGTGTGTGTGTGTGTGTCTCCTTCAGTGAATCTATGTCACTCCTGTGCTGGGGCCCAGACTGCAGAGAAGCTGTAATAAAGCCAAGACCCACTTGGCGGGAACTTCCTGCCCTCTTGGAAGATAAAGTAGGACTGCCTGTCAGGTGGGGCAATGAATCACTATTTAGATCTCAGTGATCAACATTAAACTAAGAGCCCAAATAAACAGTGTGAGCTAAGTTTGGGGCCTCATAAAGCATGTGGATTGCTGGATTTCCCTTCCTGATGAGGCCGTGTGTTTGCCAACGGAGGGTTGGTGATGTCACGTGTCTCCGAGAACAGCTGCCCCGTTCTGCTGCCAGGGAGCTCTGCTGTCTCCTCCCCTTTCCAAATAGTTCAGGCATCTTCCCCTACGCTGGGATCACAGACCCACGGGTTTCCAGAAAGGCGGGGGAGAGCAGAGCGGGGTGCAGGCAGTTGTCAGGGGCAGGAGGGAAAGTACGGTCTGAAAGTCCTGGGCCTCCGTATTATGGAGAATATTAGGGCTGCAACTGTGACAGCTGGCCCCAGGTTCCATCGCACTCTGATGGAGGGCTCCTGGGCTACATTAAAAAAAGGTGGGGGGTAAAAACACCTGGACCCCACTTTTAGAATTTGTGGAGAACTTCTACACGTCGCCTACCTCTTGCTCATCTTATCAACCTTGAAAAATGAACAGATGCTCTGAAAATTTAGTGCCACAGAATTTGTCTCAGAATTGAGACTCATCTCCAGGTCTTTAATCTGTTTTGCTAATTTTTATCATAAAGGTAGCACAGGCTTCTGATGGGGATTTTTTTTTCAAACTGCACAGAAGAGTATAAGATAGAAGTAAAGCAAAACAAAACAAAAGAACTCTTCATTCCTAGAACTTCAGAAACATCTTCAAGCATAATTATCTATTGCTACCTGTGTCTTTTATAGGATCAATCATTTGCACACAAATACAGGTTTAAGCTATTTAAAAATACACATAGTATTGTTTTACACACATCCACATGGGTACAAAACATTTTACACTTGACCATATACCTTGTCTAATTTTCATATCCACATGTACTATCCACACAGAAGTCTCCTGGACAAACACATCCTATTTTATTTAACGAGTTCCTTGCTAGTCAATGCTTAGGTGGTTTCAAACCCAAGTCTCTCACTCGTACCTCCAGGCTTTCCTTTAACAAACTCCAGCATGCTGCTCAGATAATGGAGCCCCAGGTCAGCCTCAAGCAAAATTAAAGTTGTTTGTGTGTGTAGGCATTTCTTTCTTTCTTTTTTTTTTTTTTTTAAGATTTTGTTTATTTATTTGATAGAGAAAGCCACAGTGAGAGAGAGAACACAAGCAGGGGGAGTGGCAGAGGAAGAAGCAGGCTTCCCGCCGAGCAGGGATCCCATTGTGGGGCTTGATCCCAGGACCCTGGAATCATGACCTGAGCTGAAGGCAGACGCTTAATGACTGAGCCACCCAGGCGCCCCTAGGCATTTCTTTATTTATATAACACCCAGTGTCAAATAAGGCTTAAGACCTTCATACCTACATCTGTCCTTTCTCAATCTCTTTCTCATGGCTGTGCTCTTGGCCCTTTCTCCATCCCCCGCCAAACACCAGCATTGCCAGCAAGAAACTGGAAAGCAATTTCTTGACTTCTGATCCATCTTCGACTTTGTCTGTGTGCCCAGTGCCGGGAACAATGCGTTGGAATACAAATAACAATTTGATAGCACCAAGACCAAACTGCTCACTGAATTTTTTGGCTTCGATCATTGATCTGATGTCATGTAACACATTCAGAAATACGTAGATCAATAACTGTTTACTTTTTAAAAAGGCATCTTTGATTTTCTTCCTAATATGCTCTGTTTGCCATGATCTTTTAGGAAAGGGAAACATTTGTTTAACTGTTTGTTTGAGATGAGCATAAGATTCCTGTTTAGGCTTTGATGAGAAGTGGTTTTTATTTTCCTATTTTATCTGAAATGCAGCCCTGTGGAGACTTTAAGCTATAGCTTTAGGAACATACCCAGCTGTGTCAGGAACTGAGCGGGGATTCATGTGGGTTAGGCCTTGTTCTCAAAAATCTGTCCAGGTCCCAAGAGGCAAAATATACGGTAACTTTGTAGCAATAAGCAGCTGAGTCATTCCTGTTAGAATAATTTCCAGTGACATCTGTGAACTGTGGGCCGTGGATTATCTTCCCTGGATTATCTTCCCTGAGGAGGACTGAATAGTTCACAGTGGTTATAAGATAAACAATCATTACTACCATAATTTTAAGTAGATTATCTCTTGACAAAACTGAAGCAGAATCCACAAGGGAAGCCCAGAACTTCTTTTTTAAAATTCATTTAATGTTGCACGTTGCTCCACAGGCATGTGTATATAAATCACATGTGTGGGTATGCAGGTACACAAATGTGTGTATAGTTTTCTTGGCTGTCTTCACAAAAAAAAAAAGGAAAAAGGTGCCCTGATCAGCTGTGTAGTGTGGATGAAGACTCCTGGACTTTGGAATTTCCTGACAACATTTTCAAAGAGCAGTAGGATACACCTCAGAACCTCTGTTATCATTACTGCACACACACACACGGATACTTTAATGCCCAACAAAATTCTAAATTTTAAATTGGATGTGGACTCTTTATGATGATGCTAAAAACCTTATTTACAAAAACTGCATTATTTTTATTCTTCTCCTTTGGCCAGAAGCTAGGGAATACCGGGACGCCATTAGACTACCATCTGAGAGCTATGGTAAAGGCAACCAGCCATGTATTAGTTCTCAGGTCTCGCCCAGGTTCATTTATCACTCCCAGTTTCCGTTTCCTCTTCTGTGAACTAGAGACAATGGCAGGGGCAACGTGAGTATAAAATGACAGACAACACATGGGGGGCACAGCATGGCTCTGCCCCAGAGCAGCCTTCAGTCCTCTCTCAGAGCCATCCTCCCTTGCGCATGTGCAAACAGTGCATACACACCAGGGGTGCCCCCCCAACTCCCCAGGGTGTGTCTCCTCCCAGGAATCCAGCCAGGAACCAGACCCTTGCAGAGCCTGATGGAGGGATTCAGTGAGACATACAGGCTCTACTTTCTTCCCACCCAAATCTATTCAGTCCACAATTGGTAAACATGTCCTCCCTCTGAAATGTCCCCCAGGGTTGCAGAAGGACCACTTCACGTGGGGCCAGCCCTTCTCTGATGGGTGGGTGAGGGTGATAGACTCAGGAAGGCCGAGATTGCTGTCAGGTCACTGTCTGGCAGATGGCTGGATGCTTGGGTGCTGCCTTACAGGGAGAGTCTGACCTCAGATGTCTCCTTGGAAGGCTGGGGAGAGATGCCCAACCCAAGTGAGAAAACCTCCTCTCCTGCTCTCTCTCTCAGGTGTGGGTACACACATGACTGCCTGAACCCTCTCACCTCTCTTCTCAGGGCTCCCTGGCCTGCTGCTGTCGTGAAATGGGCAAGCTTGTCTACCTAGTGCAACTGTGACCTTCTGGAGTCGAGACTGTGATTTGCTCCTCTTTGGATCTTCAGGACCTAGTGTGGTGCCTGACACCAAGTAGGTACTCCATCCATCTTGAGTGAGATGACACCGAAACAAAGAGCCATGTAGAAGGAAGGAATTTCTAGCTCTCTGATTCCCTGATATCACCAGACCATATTCCACTGCCCCTGTTTTCTCCTCGGTAAGACAGAGGTCATTCTTCCCACTTTCCTTCTCTCATAGGGTGTTGTAAAGAGAACACATTGGGGCAATTCTAAGGAAACTGTGACAAAGCTTAAAAGGAATGAAAACCAATATAATTATTTAAAGACCTGAGAAGGACACTTTTATCACTTTATCTTTATGTGGGGATCCCAGGATACTGCTGAGTCACTGAGTTTACTCATTTCCTCCTGTTTACTTTCATTCATTCATTCTACAAACACAGGCTGAACATAAAAGTTGAGTGAGGCGACACCCTCCCCTCAAGCAGGCAAGAGTCTTATGGCAAAAAACAATGAGGAAATAAATACCCACAAGGCAAAAGAATTTGTGCTGTGACACCTTGGACGCTCAGGGGGACACCTGACACAACTTTCTATGCCATGCGGCCCAGCGATGACTTCTGTGGGAGAGCAGGAATGATGAAGCTGGAAAGAAGGCCATTCCTAGCTGAGGGACAAGAGGGCAAAAGCAAAGGATGGGGAGCCACATGGTGCAAACTGATGTCCTGTGGATGATGGGGCTTTTGCTTTGTATTGTTTTGTTCTGTTTTACTACATGTTTGCAGTGAGGCGTGCATTGTCCGGTCTGTCTCACTACTCTCTGACCTTACCCTTGCTTGCTGCTTGTCTGTTTTTGGTTTTGTTGTTATCATTGCCAACCTGGGTTTTGATGGCATGTAAGTCTGCAAAACTGGAACCAGGAAAGGTGAGGCAGAAAGGTCAGGCAGGGGACGGAGGACAGAGATCCTAGTGGACCTTGTTAAGGAGCCTGAACTTCACCCTGAGGCCTTGGAAGGGCCACAGAAGGCTTTCAAACCCAGAAGCGACCTGAGATTTTCTTTGTCAGTCTGTCACCAGATCTGTCCTGTAGATGGCCAAGCAGCAAACATTCTAGGCTGGGTCTAGATCTGGGTCATACAGCTTCTGTTGCAACTAACCAGCTCTGTGATGCAGGGTGAGAGCGAGTGTAGCTTATCTGCAGACAAATGAGCATGGCCATGTTCCTATAAGACTGTAGGTGTGGACGCAGAAAATGGGAGTTACATGACATTTCACATGAAACAAATTGTTCTTAGCCACTTAAAAATGTGCAGACTATGGACTCTGAAAAACAATCTGAGGTTTTGAAGGGGCAGCGGATGGGAGGTTGGGGGACACTGGTGGTGGGTATTATGGAGGGCACGGATTGCATGGAGCACTGGGTGTGGTGCATAAACAATGAATTCTGTTACACTGAAAAGAAATTAAATATATATACATATATATGTATGTGTGTGTGTGTGTGTGTGTGTGTGTGTATACACACACATATTAAAAAAAAAAAGAAAAGAATGTGCAAACCATTCTTCACTCGCAAGCCATGCAAAAGCATTTGTGGGCAGATTTGGCTAGGACCTTAGGATCCCAGACCGAGTTTTAGACCCTTCTGGAAGCGGGGTTGAGGGTTGAGGATGGTGGCATTGTAGCACTAAAGGCAGGGGTGGCGCTTAGCAAGCATTGGCCATGGTCCCAGTGTGACATGATAGGGACAAGCTTTGGTCGAATAGAGAAAGGCGGGCAAGCAACTTGGAGAAACCATGATATTGGGTGTTGGAGATATGGTCAAGGTCAAGTTTCTAGCATATTCTAGCAGTTAATATTCATATCAACTGAGAGAAACCAAGAGAAGTGGGTTTCAGGGCAGAAACAGAAGTTTCTCCCTTCAACATGGGTCCTCTTTGGGGAGCGTATGGGACATGCAGCTAGAAATGGGTAAGGCCATTACACCATTATGAAAGATAAACGGACACATGGCTTCTATCATCATAGACGTCAGGGATGAAGGGGCAGGAAGGAGGAATCGTGCCAACCCCCTGCCTCAAAGAAGAATTAGACCCAGATCATCTGGGACCAGGGAGAAGTCCTCCTTCCCTGCAGGAGATCTAACCTACATCCTTCATGCAAACCACGAGCTGGCTCCCTCTCATTCTGCTGCAGGAGACACAGAGGCCTGCCGGAAGGAATCCCTATGGTCTGCCCTGCGAGGCTCAAGTTTGCTCAACTTCAGGAAAATTGCTGCCTGACAAATTTTCTCCCCTAAACGCATTGCCAATAGTAGACTTGGGAAAAACCACGTCAAGGATCTTAGGATATGGTCTCTGTGATTATCTAAGGAGCTGACCACAGCTTCTACCACAGCAGAGAGTGGGAATGGGCTTAAAGTGATGATTCTTGGAGCACAGGACTCAGACTCACTGCACCAGCGATACCCGGAAACTTGAGAAAATGCAGATTCTTGGGCCTGAGACTCCCCACCACCACCACCACCCAGGACCTATTGAATCAGAGACTGTGGGGATGGGTCCAATATTGAATGTTCTGACTGATGCTCGACTTTGAGAACCACTGGCCTAAAAGGGGCGGCTGCTGGCGTCCCTGTCCCAATCTTTGAGTCCTCTGCCTGCCCCTCTTACTGCTCTGGGTCATCACAGACAGCTGATGTCAGTCCCTTAACTCTTAGCAATGCACTTCTCTCGGGCTGCCGCAGAGCACCCTTGGGTAAGGAAGTCCTGGGTCCAGTGATATAAAAATGACACTTTACTCATCTGGATAAATGGGGAGGAAAAGGGCCCTAAGTGGTGTTGTGGTTATGAATACCAACTCAGGAGTCAGACCCTATGAGCGGGGATTTCTGCTCTATCACCTATAATACCGAGTAACCTCAGAAAAATTACTGAACTTCTCTGTGGCCAATTCCCTCGCATCTATAATGGGGACAGTTAGAGGACCTCACTCATCAGGCTGTTGTGAGAATTATGTGAGTTAATGTTTGCAAAGCACAGTTACTGGTGCCTGGTGCCAAGGGCCACAGGGCTGCTCTTCAATATTATTTCTATGTCAGAGATGCCTCATCTTCAATAAGCAACACAACTCATGACACATCCCAGGTTCTTGGGGCAACCATGCTCTGAAGACCTCCTAGAAAACATAATCTTCTTCCTGGTAAGTTTCCACCTTTCTCTGAAGTCTCGTATGGAGCCCTGCATTGTTGAAGCAGGCTGAGCCAAACATCTCTGAGAACTTTCCTTTTCTTCTCTTCTAATTCAAAGACCTAAATGTGAAACAGACCTACTGGACCTTCCCCTAAGATTCACAGCCTGACCTTGACCCCATAGCAGTCATAACCCCAGTAGTCCAGTGATGTACAGGAAGTAAGTCCTGTCAAGGGCCAAGTTGCTTTAATTTGCACATGTAGTCTCCCTGCTCCCAAGTCCCCGCTGGCCCTCCCCAGATGGGTGAGGCGGAGGCTTCCGGCAGAGGTGGCCCGCACATTGTACCTAGTGCATCGTACCTAAACCCTGGTGCACCTGGGTTCTGACCAGGATGTAAGTGCAGGAAACAGGGACACTCTGTTCATCTCCTAGGGCAACTGGAACAAATCAGAACAGATTGGGTGGCTTAACAGAGAAACTTCTTCTCCCTCGGCTCTGGAGGCTAGAAGACAAAAATCAAGGTGACGGCAGGGCCATGCTGCCTCTGAAGACTCTAGGGAAGAATCCTTCCTTGCCTCTCCCTAGCTTCTGCTGGTTGCCGGCAATCCTTGGCGGTCTTTGGTTTAGGTAGTTGTTTCATTCCAACCTCTGCCCGGGTCAACATGGGGCCTTCTCCCTGCATGCCAGCATGCCTCCACATCCCCCTCTCTTTATATGGATACCGGTCATGAGACTGAGGGCCACATCAGGAGGACCTCATCTTGACTTGATTACATCTGCCAAGGCCCTATGTCCAAGTAAGGTCCCATCTACAGGTAACTCAGGGTAAGACCTCAACATATCTTCTTGGGGGACATAACTCAACCCCCTGCAGATGGCAAGTGTTTCATCTTACATGCAGACTCAGAGCTTTTGGGAGTGGGGTGTGTGAGGGGCTGTGCAAGAAGCATTGAGATCCTCATGCCCCGGCAGGAGGGAGTGTGGGGGTCAGTTACTGCCACCTTCGGGGAAAGAAGGGGGAGGCTTGCAGACTCTCCGTCAGGTATCTGCCTCACCCCTCCAGGGGATGGGAGAGCACGGAGAAGTGAAACGCCCATGTGGGATGTCTAGGTGGGGAATCTGGGAATTGAGCTTGACAACAGGGGGTGCCTTCTGACTTTTGGCAGAAGAGATGCACTGAACAGAGACCCTGCTAAGTGCCAGGCACACTGAATAATTAGATAATGCATACATTATCTTGCATATAAGACACACTTCAAGGACTTCGAGGGGAACAGACTGAGAGGAGAGAGGAGAAGGGCACGCAGCGGCCATTGTGGGAACATGGGGCTCTGGGAAGCACAGAGAGGCCCCTCTTGCCCTCCAAGGCTGGAACCCAGGGTGAGACAGTGGGACTCAGGAGTGTCCCCACGGGCGTCTGCCTGGAAACCCTGTCCATGGCCCCAGAGGGCATGAAATCAGAAATGGGGAGGACGCAGGGGATTTCCCACTGCCGTTTGGGAAGGATCCAATCTGCTTATCCATGCCTAGCAACAGTTTTAAAGCCAATCAGTCACACACCCTGTGGTGAGGTGAGGCAATGCCAAAAGATTTCTGAAGAGTCAGAGTAGAAGCCGCCTTCTGTCAGGCCTCTGGCTGGCCAGGGCTCGGCTCGGCGGGCAGGGTCTCCCATCCAGTCTCAACAACGGCCCTCCGCTGACTCACGTCCCAGGGAGGTGAGAACCGCTGCGGGGACACATTGTAGGCTGGGTCCAGACACACGGATCTCACAAGAATAAGCTCGTCGCAGAAGAGAGCACTGAGCCAGCGCACAGGGGGCCCACTTGAAAAAGGGTAAGCATGTTTTTGCCGAAACTTAGTAACAGGTCTTACAGAAACTTGTATGGGCTCAGGAATCAATTGTTCTAGAGCACCTATCCAAGGGGGCTGCATCCGCCAACGATGTGAGCTTGGTTCCATGAGCTTTTGCCTGATAGAAGCAGGGAAAGGAGGAGGGAGGGAGAAGGGGAAAGAGAGAAAGAGAGAGAGGTTGGCCTCTGGGGACAGAGTGAAACACTTTAGTCCTGGCACACACTATGGCAAGCACACAAAACCTTTTTTGTTCCAGGCCAGACCCCAAACAATGGGCCTTGGGACGCCTTTGAGAAGCGCTGACGTGCCCACTGGAGCAGAGCTGACCGCATTACAAGCGGGGAGCCCGGGAGTTGTCTGTAAATTGGTGGAAAATGAAGTTCCATTATAAATCCCCTTCACAGGATGCGTCGTTGGCACCTCTCCCTCTTGATGTGTGGCACTTTCACTCTCAATTAGAGAAAGGGTCCCATTCCTAGGAGGCAGGGCACAAAGGTGTTTCCAAGGGAGTCCTTCCTGAGAGACGGCAGGCTGGCCGTAGCAGGCAGACAGGCCTGGATGCGTGGAGCTCAGCACGCGCCCTCGAGGCCGGGGCAGGAAGGGCCTGGGGTGCTCTCATTCTGATGGGGTCACTGAGGCAGGCGTGGCTCACCTGCGGTGGGGGGGCAGAGCTCATTTCCTGTCTGTGTGTCCAGCCCATCAGCTGCTTTCTCAGGTACCCTGCACCTTCGTCCTATCTTCACCTCTCACCTGACCACCACCTGTCCAGCCGTCCCCACCGTGCCACATTCTGAGGATGATGTATTCTACTTCTCTTCTCCCACTCAGCCTGCCAGCAGAGCCCTGCCCCCCACACCCCCTCTCTGGGCCACACAGACTGCACGACCACACGTGGACTGATGGGCGGCAGAGTGAACCGTCTGCGGACGTGCTGATAGACACGGGCTTAGGCCTCTTGAAATAAAAGGCAGCTAGTCTTGGCAGCCAGCCTCCGAATGAATGATCTGTGAACTGCATTGATTCGGCCGCTGTTGCCAGATTGGGGCACCAGGAAGACTCTTCCGCTTAAGCATTCAGTAAATACATACTAAGGACCAATACAACCCCAGGCATGGTTCTAGGCACTTGGAATACAGTGGGAAACAAATTTGACTTTTTTTTTTTCAATCCTTACCTTGAAGGACTTCTTAAATGCTTTCTGCAAGTGCAAAGACTCTGAGACAGAAACAATCCTGGCCATGTTTCATGTTTCAGAGCAGAAAGTGGGTGAGTATGGACAGAGTAGAGTATAAGCAGTGGGAAGTGAGGACATTAGGCAGAGTTTAGGTTATGCACCCAGAAGACCAGGGTAGGGCTGATTTGATTCTACCAACAATGAGGAGGAGGGTGCAGTCACATGAATAAATTCTTTTTTTTTTTCTAAGAGATTTTACTTATTTGACAAAGAGAGAGAGAGAGAGACAGCGCACACATGTGAGCACAAGCAGGGCGAGCAGCACACAGAGAGGGAGAAGCAGGTTCTCCACTGAACTGGGAGCCCAACATGAGGTTCGATCCCAGGACCCTGGGATTGTAACCTGAGCTGAAGACAGCTTAACTGACTGAGCCACCCAGGCACCCCCTGACTAATGTTTTTAAAATTCCAAGATATCTGCTCTAACGAGAACAGATAGCAAGGGAGTGAGGGTAGGTGAGGAAGGCCAGTGCAGAGGCTACTGTAGAACTCTCGGTTTGGGGCAGACAATTGTAGGAAGTGCCTTAAGAAAGCTGACAGGATTGTTTGGAAATGAATTTCCAAGTGTGGTGATCACAGAGGGGGCATTTGGGCCAAGCCTTAGAGATTTGGGCACAGCAAAGAAGAGTGGAACTGAGAGTCTGTTTTGGGTGATAAGCAGCATGATGATTTAGGAGATCGGGTGTAGACGGGGTGCTGGAAAAACCGAGGTCATGAAGGCTGATAGGTACCAGACAATGAGGGCCTGAACGCTAGGCTGGGGGATTTGTCCTTTATTCTGCAGGTGATAGAGGCACAGGATCCTTCAGGAGGAAAGAAGAGCATGGCGGTCTCTGGGAGCAGAATTTCGAGTGGGGGTCAGCAGACTGTTAACTAGTGACTAGACAGTGACTAGTGTAGGCTCTGCTGGCCACAAGTTCTCTCTCTCAACTCTATAGCCCTAGACAAATACATCAACAAACGATGTGGCTTTGTTCCAGTCCGATGTTTCTTACAAACCTAGGTCTTGGGCCCCATTTGGGGGACTGACTGTAGCTGGCCAACCCCTGGGTGGGAGGAAGGAAGAGAAGTTAGCCAGCATTGGGGAGGATGTGGAGGGGTGGGTTAGACTAATGACAGAGGGAGTGGAGGACACAGATGTGAGAGGAGAGGAGGCAGAGAGGAGGGGGGCTTCATCATTCCTGAATTTCTAGAATCAGGAAGAAGGGCTTTATTCACCAGCTAAGATAAAGAGCAAGCCACAGGCAGGAAGCGGCCTGAGCTGCAGAAGTAGACGACCCCACCCTCTCTGCATATACGTAAGTGCGGAGGAGGAGAAAGTGAAGGGGAAGGTGCATCTGTGCCTGCTGGGCGGCTGAGATACAAACTGCGTAGTCCACTGAGAAACAATGACCAGAGAGGCAGAGGTGACCTGCGGAATGATGCAGCCTCGGGGGAGCTCCCAGAGGGGTGTCTGTCCTCCAGGGGCAGGCTGAAGGCAAGGGTGGCTTTTTATGGATTTTATCCATTGCAGGATTTCCCCTGCATCTTATTCTGGTTCACTAGCATTAGGTAACCTCCGTTTCCTGAACACCTCCCAACTATTTAACCTTGGACTGGGGATACCAAGAGGCCAGGAAAGACCATGTGGTGTAGCCTTCACTGGAAGTCCCAGGAGAGCCACTGTCCAGCTCACTGTAGTGTCTGGGAGTGCTTCCCGGGGGAAGGAGGTGCCTGGAAAGGCAGGGAAGGCAGGTGAGAAGTGTCCAAGTGGGGAGAGAAACACACAAACCAGCCAATAACAGCAATGGGCAGGCCTTGCCAAGAAGTAAGGACAGCCAGTTTTTATGGCTATTATGTAATTAACTGCTATTATGTAATTAACCTTAGAATACATGGGAGAATTTTCATTTTTCCTCCTTGCCCCTCGTCTTCCTGTCCATGCTGTTGCTGAGAGGCAGCAGAGCACAACAGCTAAGAGCGTGGACTCCGGAGACAACTGCCAGATTTGAGTAGCAAGCTCCCCTGACTGGCGTAGCCTCCCCCTTCCCGGCCTCGGGTCCCCTCCTCTGCGAGCAGGCTCATAACAGGGCTCCCCTGTCCCCCATGACATGGATATGGGCCTCTGACCCTTAGGATGCTTACAGGGCTCCCACCCACACTGGGCTCAGCACAGGATGCCCTTTGCCTCCTCTCACCTCTGAGTTTCCCTTTCTGCTTATGCTGGGGCCCAGTGACGGGGAATAGGGCGGGGCTAGACATCTCAGGAGTCCCCTGCCCAGCACTGAGGACTGACCCTTGCCCTTTCTCTCCCTCTGCCCCTTAACGTGGTGAGAACAATAAGCACCTCACAGTCACCCCGATGTACTTCCCGGGGCCCAGGCCTTTCTGGGACAGATATTTGCCTTCTCAAGATGGAAACTCGGCAGGTAGAGAGCATTTGCAGTTTTAATTAATACAGATTAATCTACCTCCCAGGGCCGTTTGCAACATTAATCCCTCGCTGCTGCTTTAAGCTCCTTAGCAGACAGGCACCTTGTTCTCACCAAGTAAGTGGGACTGGATCCTGAAGCCTTGTTCCCCCAGCCGCTGCCCCCCATCTCATGGAATGGCCTCCTCCTCTCTGTAAATCGGTTGGTTGGGCCCATCGAATTTGAGTTTATCCTCCACCTGGTGCAATTATGTGTGAAAATCTTGATCCTTGCCTCTGGCGAGGGGAGGTAGGGATATTTGTGTGGTCTGGGCACCGAGCTGGGGTTCAATCCTGCCGTGACTCTGACAGCTGAGGCTGCTCTCTGACCCCCTGGTGGGTTCCTGAGCCACTCATGGGAAGCCGGAGGGAAGGGGGCGAAGACACCATGGGGGGGCGCACACAGGAGGGCAGAAGGAACAGCACTGGAGAATACTGACAGATTTGATAATTTGGCGGAATAGCCTAAAACCAGAGTCCCTGAATTAGTCATAGGGCCCCGTTTAGAAACTGTGATAAGAAATAACTCTGTTCATCGATTTGTGAAAGCTTGTTATGTATAGCGTGGGTATATCAATATAAATAATTTGCATTTGGGATTTTGCCTAGCTTAGTGCTTTGCTTTCGCTGATTTGATTTGTTCCTATGCGGGCACCTTATTTCCTGAGAAAACCCCAAAGAACAAAGTGTTACAACTGCATCTCAGCTCTTTGGGCATATTTAAAATTTCATTCCTTGCTACATTAGCACATGTCTTACAGAGCAGCAATGACCTGGGTAAATCAAGCACAAAATGACAGCAGGGAATCTCCTCTGAGACTCCATGAGCTAAAGAACCATAATAAAATGTTTAAAAAAAAAAAAAAAAGGCATGCACTCACTAAATTGAAGCAAACTATCTCTTCACATATGCCACAATGGCATAAGCAGAATGACGCAGGAAAAGAATGCTGATTTTCCATGAGTTAACCAGTGGAAAAGGCCACAGTCATCACCTTGGCCTTGCTAATACTGACACACCTAACTTGAATCAGATTCTGATACAGCTTCAAACGTTTTCTTTTAAAACAGAATTTCCTCAAGAAGGAAATGTGCACCATGATTTGTCTGGTAATATGCTCTATGAGAAAAAGATATGAAGAGCAAATAACTTTAGTAAATACCCACTAAGATAACATCTCTTGGAATTCACAATGAGGATAAACATATTAAAGGTTCTGAGAAGTCTGTAGAAAAGTGACTTCCTTAATTCACTTGAGTTAGGAAGCCTGTTTATCACACAGAACTTACCAACAAACCCCTGAAATTGTTTCCCAGCAAAACAGCTCTTAGATTTAGTCCATAAATTCCAGGAGAAAGCTTCATGCTACCTTCTCAATGTTGGGATCAATACATCTGACAGATTCTTAAGTACCCATCCCCCACTGAAAACACCTGGATTCCCACTGATGCATAGAGCTAATGACTCACACTTCAAAAAGCCTCTAAAACAATGTTTCTCAAACCTGGTATGTACTGGAACGGTCTGGAGAGCAAATAGAAGCACCGAGTCCGGGCTTGTCAAATTAGGCCAGGACCTGGGCCTCTCAATTGTGACCTCTAAATTGTGACCAATCCCTGTGATTCGTGATTCAAATGCACAGCTGCTCCAAAAGCCAGATGCAGGGATGGAGAGGGGCTGGCGAGAGGTGAGCTCTGGGCTTGGGCTAGAGCCTCTCAGACCGCTGAACCCACGGGGGTTGTTGAGCGCCAATCAGCTACCCAGTCGCAGGCTATAACAGTGCTGCCATCAGGGGGCATTTGGAAGGCATACTATTTGTGCGGGGGTTGGTTGGTTCTTTGGAATCAGATATTGCCCATGGGGGGATTAATAGAATAAGATTGAAGGAACCCAAGGTATAGCTCAGCTGGTCTCTGAAAGTCCCTTTCCTAAGCAGGACTCTGTCCCTGGTCTCAGAGGATGGAAAGCTAGCTATGAGGAATTGTGAATGAAGAACAAAGGCCTGAGTCCAACACAAATGCCTTGAGGGGGAGGGGCTTTTCCAAAACAGAGGCTAAAATATACGAAAATCTATAATCTTTTTAATGGTTTTATAATTTATTAGGTCAGTATCCGCACTATATAGAAAACCCTTATTATTTCCAACTCTTCTGATTTGTCATTTTGACCATTCTGACTTGAGAAAAAAAAATGTCAACAAGCTGTTTCCAGGTAGCCTTTTGATAGATTGTCTAATCAAATCATTAGTCACTCTGAGTCATGGAGGTAAGCTCACCACTTCCCTCCCAAGCCTGCTGCCAGGCATGGGAGCCCCCCACTGGACCTGGCTGGAACATTTCCACTTGGGTGGGATGAAATTGCCTGTCTTCTATCCATTGCCCTAGCTCACCAAGCCTAACCTCATTCACACCACCCCCCTGTGTTAGAGTGTGTTGAGTCTTGAGTCTCTCACTCAAGAGTCAACTAGATGGGGGACGCCTGGGTGGCTTAGTTGCTTAAGCATCTGCCTTTGGTTGGCAGGGTCCTGGGATCGAGCCCCGCCAACAACAACATCAGGCTCCCAGCTCAGCGGTGGGTCTCCTTCTCCCTCTCCCTCTGCTCCTCCCACTTCTGGTGCTCTCTCGCTTTCTTTCATACTCTCAAATAAATGAATAAAATTTAAAAAAAAGAAAAAGAAAAGAATCAACTAGATGAACATGTTTGTCCAAATCAGACAAGCCAAGACAACACCGGATTAAGCCTGGGAGCTGGGGGGAAGGTTTGAGAGGGACTGAGGAAGAGAGACTCTTTGAAGAAGCCCTCCTGTGAATACCAGATAGTCTACGTTATAAGAGTCATCTGAAGATGCCTAAGGGTATTTTTAATGCTTTCAAGGTTTAAACATGACGTGGGGGGGGGAGGCACCCATAATTTTAAAAGTTCAGTCTTGGGTTTGCTAAAGGAAATGGTGTAATCTCTTATCACTTGCTTAGAAAGACCGTGCATGGCAGACACGTCTGATGCAAAGCTGCCATTACCGCTGATGTTCCCATCCCACCCAAGGGGCTGCAAGAAAATCCCCATGTATTTTCTGGTGGGGTGAGTCTGGTACTCATTTTAACAACTGTATCATGGTCATAGGCTTCCATTTTTAACATGATGGCTCAATGCTAATGAAACCCAGGGACAAGTTGTTGGTGTTAACTCATATCTTGTTAGAGAATCCCTTTGTTTCTAGATCTAGCTTCTGTGATTTGGGGAACTTTTTTCTTCTCATCTGTGGATCTAGGGAATATCTAATGTGAATCTGATTGTAACATTTGCTCTGCTTGCAAGATAAAATTATTTATTCTTATATTTTTATATATAAGAATATATATTTATTTATATATTTATATATATTAATATATATTTATTATATAAAATAAATATATATTTATATATATTTATATATATTTATTATATAAACTAAATATATATTTATTTATATTAATATATTATATATTAATATATATTTATTTTATATAGTAATATATATTTATATATTTATATAAAATTATAATGTGATGACATTCTCAAAAGGTGTCTTGTGTCCATAGGAAACAGCACGACAGAAATAACGTCACACCTCTGTAACCCTTCTTACTAAAACTCCTCACTGGCCTTGCATTTCTCCTACATGCCATTTCTCATGATCAAATAACTTTGCTCTCTACAGATATGTTTCACCTATTTTCGAATATTCTTCATCTACCTTGTGGGAAGAAGAGTTTGTAAGAGCGTCTAGAATCAATACATTAATTATATATTCATTATTTAAGGAGTGGATTGAACTATTCACCAAATTAATTAATGGCTGTCACTTAAAAACATTTTATTAACATGTAAATTTCAGTTACAGAGATGTCTACATGGCTGATAAACAATCATGTGCCTGTTTGGTGAAATTAAAGGGCACAAGGGTCCAGAATGAGTTTGAGAATCATGGTAACAAATTTTATCCACACAAATAAAATAATAGTAATAATAGCAACATTGTTCCTTTGATCAAGAACTTTACGCCAGACAGTCCTGACACCCCTTGAGTGTTAGTAATTGGGAATCAAGAGCCAATAGCTTAAAGGAAGACAAACAATCATAATGCAGAGATCCTGGAGATGCTCAGGCCCTCTCCTGCCAACGAAGGCAGGATTTGAACCAAGAGACCTGGTTTCTTGGAGTGGCTCTTTGGGCAAACCATACCCCCTCTCCGCGTGTGTTCCCTCTAGGTAAAATGGAGATAACCCAAACAGGACTCCCTCAAGGTTTCATCGGAGACTCAATAATAGAGGTTAATGTAAAGTATCATTGCCAGTCTCACCTTTCCAATTTTTCCTAAAATGCCTGCAGAATTTGGACATGGGAAACACTTTTTTCCCCCTAAAACACAAGTCCAGTCATAGGACTTTCTTCTTCAGAGACCCTTCCTTGCCCATTACCTAAAGAATAGAGTTCAAACTCTTCACATGGTATTCCTGACCCCTCAGGGTCTGTGCCTCTCCTTCTTCTCTCTGTGTTCCCAGACCAGCCACATGGGATTTATTGGCACTTTTGGAATGTTTCATGCATTTTCATATCTGCGTCTTTGTGCAAACTGTCCAGTCAGCTCCAGACAAAATTTCACTCCTCCTCAAAAGCCCCTCCGAATGTAGCATTCACTTAAGGAAATTTCCCTCTTACTTATTCATTCAATATTATGAAGTGCTTTTTACGTGCCAGACATCAGAAATGTATAATTTTATTTTCCCTGAAATAGTACTTCATGTGTATTTCTAACATAATGCTAATTGCAGCCTGCTTTGTGGGATTTTTATCATTTTACCAGTAGATTGGAAGCTCTTTGAGGAAAGAAGTTATTCACTGCTCACCTCTCCACCTCCATGTCAGTACATGGAAAGCCTGTGACAGATGTTTGTTGAATGAATTAACTGTCTTATTCATCTTAAAATTCTCACAGTTTTGTTATTAAGGGAGTCACATGAGCTTAATGGCACCTCATAAGCTCCAAAGGGATGAATGGCAACTTCTGCCACTTTTTTTTTTTTTTTTTGGTAGTAATGAACACAATTGACCCTTGAACTATGCAGGGATTGGGATGTTGGGATGCTGACCCCCATACGTGGATAAACCTTGTTTTGTAAGTGGACCCGCACAAATCAAGCCCTGTGTCGAGCTCCATGCTCAATAGGGAGTCTGCTTGAATTTCTCCCTTTCCCTAGCCCTCTACCCCCAACTAACTTGTGCATGTACGTGTGCTCCACCCCCCCTCAAATAGATAAATTTTAAAGACAAAACAAAAAACAAACAAACAAAAAAAAACATGCATCATAAAGTTTAGAAACATTTTTCCAGGATAATAAAGCTCAAACATTTGGAGAGGGTGTGTCAAGAGTGACTCATAACACACAGCAGTAATAAATAAGGCAACTGGTAGAAAAGAGGGTACCACCCACACAGAGTAGTTCCTTAGGAATTTTAGTCTAAATTCTCAGGTCAGCTTTATTCTAGAGAAATGTGGTACTTTTTAACCTTCAGAAACCTACTTAGTCCCAACAGGAGACAAATGATCCTATGAGCAGTTGGTGTCCCATCCTGCTTTCTTGGGTCTCCTTCCTCCTCATTGTGAATAAGTAGCATCCATGTTCTATCTGAAACTCAGGCTGAATCATCTTTTCCCTCTTTTATGTCCCGGTAGAGGGACACGGTGGGGTGATCTCTCCACAAACCTGGCCTGATGGCTGTCTATGAGGGGTATATTTCTCGTACAATAGCCTATCTAGCAAGTACCCTACAGCCCAGAGGATTGATGAAAGAGAAAACGGAGGTAATCAACTAGGTTCAGATGAAGATGGATTGGAGATATATTTGTATGGTGGCAGTGTGAGCCTTAGGAATATACTGGAAATGTGCGGAAGAAGGAAGACAGAAGAGATCATTTCTCAGCTTTGGGCTAAAGGACCATTGTTCTAGGGGCCCCTCACAATTGCTGTCCAGGTGTCTCTGTTCTCCACTGGCCAATGAATTCGTCAGCTCCCTTGTTCCCTCCCAAGGTGCCATGCTAAACACAGAAAACAAATGGGGTGCTGGAAAGTTCCAGGCAACCTAATATCCAGAACAAGGGTGAACAGTCTTCACTTCCAGTGAAAAATGAAGGCCCCCAAACAATCTGGCATTATTCCACAGGTCCAAAGTTAATAAGCTACACACATACACACACACACACACACACACACACACACACCGTAAAGCTTTTACAAATAGACCAAAAGAAAGTATAACAAAATGTTTACAGAACACTATGTATTATTTTATCTTCCTTCTTTCTGTTTATTTATACTTTTTACAGGAAACCTCTTAATTCCCAAATCAGAATTTTTTCCCCACTGACACAGATTTCCATGAAAATACAATCTGTTGGTCAGTGGGAACCATGGGGCTGAAAAGGTGCTTCGGTAATAAGGGAAGAACACAGAGTTTTTATTTTCAGGGCTTTCCGGGGCTTTTGTACTTTTCTTTTGTGTTCTTAGAAATGTGAGAGTGACCTCCGGCCCAGAGAAATGACCTTGGATTTAAATTTGAAATACTAGCACAACATGAATGCCTGAAAAGGGGTAATGCATTCGAGAACACCAGGTGAAATGCTGCTCTGTTCTTTGTGGACACATGATGCACCCATCAGATCACTTGTCAGAGACGGACTGTTGCATATCTCCCAGAGATCCCTCCACTTCTACCAGCTGCAAAAAGCATTGCCAGTCCCCTTCCTCTGTCCTAAAGTTACAGCAGCCACAGTCTTTCAAGGTGGGGCCTGAGCGCAGCCTGGAGCAGGCAAGTGGTCATACGGGGAAAACTCGCTCTTTCATTGTGTCGTTTTCTTTTGCAATATTTGTTAGGATGGCAGGTTCGTGGACCCCTCATTTCCCCAGAGGTTCAATGCATTCACTTGTTTGCTTTGCTGTCAGAGACAAAAGGAATTTTCACTACTAAAAGGTTTCTTGTGTTATTTTTTTCATCTGCCCTTATCTTCGATAACATAGCAAAACTTCGTATCCCTCATGAAGTAACATGATGTCTGAGATCTGCTTTAAAATATTCTACCGAGAATGAAAGGCTGGGTGAGTGGAGCATGGCAGCTAACAGGCCCTCCCGGTGGGCTCCTCCAGGCTGTTAGAAACCCTCACTAATCTCTAAAAGACAGCAGCTAACACACCCTCTCTCCTATTCAACTCCCTTCAAATAATCCTTGTTTTCAAATCTCTCATCTTCTCTTTTATACACTGGGCAGGATGACAGTGTCGACCTGATCTGTTGACTTAGGGCACATTCTATGTAGAACGTGGGTGCCCTCAACCCCACAGACTTCACCTTTGGCACTTCAGCCAAAACTCTTAGACATCAAGAAAGTCATTTTGATGTTATACTACGATCATATACGTACATTATTAATTTTGCTTACCAAGAAAAAAAGCAAAATTTCTCTTCAAGGATTTTGTCTAATTGTCATTAGTAGAATACAACAGATTTCTCATACTCTTAAGAATTCCAACAACACCAATGTTGACCTTGGAATTCACAGGAAAGATTAAATGGACATTTAAAACCAGAAAAAGCCAAAAGCCTTTTAGAGAGATACTCTAAGCCTAATTATAAGAATAAGATATGATTGTGTGAAGAAAAAGAAAGGTAGATATTGGCTGAAATATCTGGATTTAGGGGCATCTGGGTGGCTCAGTGGGTTAAGTGCCTGCCTTCAGCTCAGGTCATGATCCCAGGGTCCAGGGATCGAGTCCCACACTGGGGGTCCCTGCTCAGCAAGGAGTCTGCTTCCCCCTCTGCCTGCTGCTCCCCCTTCTTGTGCTCTCTCTCTCTCTTTCTCTGTATCAAATAAATAATATCTTAAAAAATAAATAAAATAAAATATCTGGGTTTAGTCTAAACAACAAATGACACAACTGAGTTATTCCCATAGGGGGTAAAAAAAAAAAACCCTGAATCAAGTGAGAGCATCTGGGTTGAAAAGACACATCTTTCTTTATCCTTACATGATCTTCAATTGCAAACAAACTAAGGATGTTTTTTTAATGAGGACATTGAAAAGTGCGACACTTCACTAATAATAAATCAATCATATTAGTCTCCAAAGTAATATATATTGAGGTACTTTTTAAAGTGCAAAATGATGAACAAATATAAGACATCATGATCATTAAGTTGGCATTTTATTTTTTTATGATTTTAAGCTCTTTTTTTATGATCAATATGAATGTTTTTCTCTGGGAAACTTCATTTCTCCTTGTCTGCATGTTAATGTGCTAGTGCCAAGAAATGTTAAGAAAAATGTAGATGTAAGCTTTATGTTCCTACACTTGCCACAAAATAGTAATATGGCATTGAGGGGGAAATGGATCAAATTAATGCCAAGAACGACTTTAGCTTTGTATACCAGACCTTTAAGAAAGACCTAACGGACACAAAGCTTTCTGCAGTGCTGTCCTTGAGAAGGTTTTGCTGTTCAGCCACCCAACCCATCAGGAACTTGGACTGAGCACCTACCACACAGCACTGGTAAGTAGCAGGCACTGAGAAGGGAAACCTCAGAGTGGATGCTACAGAAGAGTCCCAGGAAGGGAACTTACAGTGTTAAGAAAGCAAACAGTGAGAAGAAACAATTTATGAGGGCTAGGTATAGCATCCCCAGAGCTAAAGTCAAGTTAAACTTAGATATCCAGACAAGATCCCTTGAAAACACTTCCTCCTTGCTTCTTCAGAATGCCTGAAAATAAATCACAGGACAGTAGATTCAAAGCCTCTGCCCAATGCAGACCTTCCCCCAGCAACATTTCCATCCTTTGATGGAATTACTTCCCTGGAAGAAAACACAGAACATGAAAATGGGCTATTCTACTTTTCCAATACCCAGTGAAGGCACAAGTACTTTGTAATGGGAAAGATTTATACCAAGGTCCACTGCTATAATTAGTGAGAAATATTTACTTCATGAAGATGGTTTATCTTGCATCCATACCAGTCCAGAACTGAAATGAATGTTGTAGTAACAGTAGCTGAATGGTATTTATCTAGTTCTACCTCTCCTCAAGGAATTTGAGCCCCTATTCGATTCTTCAAGACAACACCAGAAGTTTCTCACATCAGTTTGAAAACAGTATCATCTAGGATATGAAACAAAGTTGGAGCTTCTAGCACAATCCTTTGCCTGGCCTGACACCAGCCACAGCTCTCCTGTCTGTCCCTGAGACATCCATGCTATTTCTGGAAGTCCACAAAAGAAAGTCCTCGATAGCTGCCTCAGTTCCACACGAAGACCAACTCCCTTCCTGGCCTTTCTGTATTCTCTTTCCTGTTCTGGAGGTATATCCTTTACTGAAGTGGGAAACAGGAGCCTATCCAATCTTGAATAGCACACGATCCTGCTTGAGCTGTAAAGCAGGAATTAGCTGTGTTCTTAGGGAGTGAACAGAAATTTGAACAGAACTTCTTTCAGTTTGGTCTTCTTAGAACTCTCTCACGAGTCCTTGGAGAGAGCATTCAAAGAATCTTCTGAAGCAGCCCTCTGCCATGATCCATTGTCAAGGAACCAAGTTCTGTCCCTTAGGAGGAATCTCTACCGATGTGTTTCTCAGTCATTCCCACAAATACACCCCCCACAGGGATACGCCACAGAGCTCCAGACCCCTTGAGTAAGACTGCCACGGACCAGCCATGCTCCTCCCTCTGTGTTTTGTTCAGGGCACAATTTCAGACACTAGAATTTTGGCAGCATAGTTAAAAAGATTAAAAGGCTCAAAACAACAGTAAGCAAGTTGGCAACAATTATAATATAATTGCTCCGTGATGTTTCTTGGTGCATATAAAAGCGCTCACAGTTATCACATTATTCCTTTGGTCCCCCTTCGGCATTAGGGCAGTATTTGAGCAGAACCATTTCCTGTCCTAACAGCCCCTTATAGACTCAAGACGCAGAACTCAGACATGTTTCACTACACGTGTGAGGATCTGGGACGCCACATCATACATCTCATACTCTTAATGGCATTTTTGACTAAACCCTCCAACTAAGGGATACAACTTTAAAAGTGAAGTTTTATATTTAAACAAACAAACACAGATTAATCAAAATTTAGCAAACCCTAAAAACTGAAAGCAAAATGAAACAAAGTAACTGTGATGGGCTTGGTGGTATAAGGTATAGAGAGGACAACATCCTTAGGGGAATATATCCCATGAAGACATGCTTGCACACACAATCACGTGTGCGTGTGCACCTGTGCATGCTAACACACACACACACACACACACACACACACACACACACACACATCCCTAAACTAAACAGGTACTCAGTCTTAAACTCTTTTTAGTATTCAATCGTCAGGATGGGTTTCCTGAGACTACTGCATGTGTACTGCGAAACAAAACAAATTAGTAATTGTGCTGGTACCATTATAAAGTGATTTTCATCCCTGAAAGAAGAATACAGATATAAGATCAATGTGGATAAGCTAAAACTCCGTAGTCCTGATGTGGATCAGGGTATTAGTGTGTAGACGATCTCTGGTAGAGAGGCCCCAATCTCAGTATCAGGTAGATGAAAAGAGGGTATTTCCTATAAAATTGGTCAGTGAGGGAAGGAAAAATCAGTGTACGGTGTAATCCTATATTAAAATAATTTCCATGTGAAATGTCAATACTTTGTACATACCTCTATTACTGTATTTAACCACATTTCATAATTATATGTTTAGTTATCTACAGTTCTTGATTAGTCTTGAGGATTTCTAAGTGTATGAATCGAAGTTTCTTTATGTGTCTGTATCTCTATCTCCTTAAAATTTTTTTCTCTTTACACTTATTTACAATGCCATTAACTAGTACAATTCTTGGTACATGGTAACACCCAATAAATGTTCTTTGCAGGGAAAAAAAAAAAAAGAAGAACCTATTTAAATCCATGACACATTTTTATCGTAAAGATAATATACATATTTCTTAGCTCTGAATAATTTTAAGAGGCCTGAAACAATGACCACCTTAGCAATGAGCACCCCCAAAACTCAAGTCAGGCGTTCCAAATACCAATTTTCACCAGAAGGAACCAGTATCTTCCTCAGATAAATAAATAACTTTTCTGTGAGGCAAGAGAGAGACACACAGAAACTAAAACGGCCTGTCCTGCCAGAGAACAAGGAAGTCTCCATAGACCACTAAGTCTATGCCACAAGGATTCAGTAGGCAACTTGAAGAGATATGACGGCCTACATGAGACAAAATAACTTCAGTGGATTAAAACGCATTAAATGGGGCACCTGGATGGCTCAGTGGGTTAAAGCCTCTGTCTTTGGCTCAGGTCGTGATCCCAGGGTCCTGGGATCGAGCCCCTCCTCGGGTTCTCTTCTCGGCAGGGAGCCTGCTTCCTCCTCTCTCTCTGCCTACTTGTGATCTCCGTCTGTCAAATAAATAAATAAAATCTTAAAAAAAAGGTTAAAAAAAAAGCACTAAATGTGTTTAAATACATGAATTCATGGGGAACCTGTGTGGCTCAATCATGTAAGCATCTGCCTTCAGCTCAGGTCATGATTCAGGGTCCCGGGATGGAGCCCCAAATCTGGCTCCCTGCTCAGCGTGGAGTCTGCTTCTCCCTCTCCCTCTCCCTCTGCCCCTCCCCCCCAGCTTGTGCACTCTCTCTCTCAAATAAATAAATAAAATCTTTAAAAAAATAAATACATGCGCTCATAATAATATTTAAAAAGAAAAAAAATGTAATTGGTCACCAGGGGAGAATGCTAAAGAACTAACACAACAATTTGAAAACTTAAACAGAAGTAAAGAACAACAACAAAAAAAAGAAGTAAAGAATCAAGTTTTCCCTTTACAAATTGGACTGCAGGTACCAACAGATGAGGGGAAATTTTCTTTTAATAGAATTATTCTACCAACAAATAAAGATGAAAGAATCCAATTAGAATACTGGTTCCTAGGTCCAAACTGAATGGATGGACCTAAGCAACAATCATTCATGATTATTATCCTCCAAAGGAAATCAACCTGATAATATGTGCATATCAAAAGAAATTTATAATACTATTACCTATGAATAGGAAATATTCTTACTAAAAAAATGGAACCCGCATCTAACCAAGTTTCTAGATTAAAATACCAAGTTAAACAAAATATAAGGTAGAGAAACATGTTAACACCACAGGGTTCAAAGAGCAAAGTTTAAAATATGAAAAAATTGATAAGACAACTTATTTTCTGTGACAAATATATTACAAGGGAAATAAAAGAGGGAAAAACTTATCAAACTAAAGAGTATTGAGACATATGAACCAACTGCAGTTTATTTACCTATTCAAATTCCTATTCAGAGTATTAAAAAAACATGATACAATTGTGAACATTTTGTATTAAAAAATTACAATATTCTAGTTATGATCATGAAAATATTGTTATGTTTTTAAAAGGGCCTTTATCTTTCAGATATACATGGTGAAATGATATGCCTGAAATAATGACCTGGAAATAGGGAGGAAGTCAGCAAGAGTAAATCAAATAAGATTGGGTATTGATTTTAACCTAGGCACTAGACACATAGGGATTCACTGTACTACTCTCTCTAATTTGGAATATCTTTGAAACATTTTAGAGTAAGTTTTTGGACATGCATATACATTTTAAATGAAGTTGAAGAGAAGGAGCTATTTGGGAAAAATAAATTTATATAATATCACATGCTGAAATTAATTTTAAATGAAAATAAGCAGTTAAATTTTTCAAAAGAATATCATACAAAAAATGAACCCAATGCAGATGAAGAAAGATTTTTATGTTGGTAGTAATAAATATTTTCATTTAAAAATAAATCACAAAGAAAAATATATTGACTACATAAGGGTTTGAAATTCATACACCTTTTTTTTTTTTTTTAATTTGACAGAGAGAGAGAGATCACAAGTAGGCAGAGAGGCAGGCAGAGAGCCTGATGCAGGGCTCGATCCCAGGACCCTGAGCCACGCGCTTAACCCACTGAGCCATCCAGGTGCCCCTGAAATTCATATGCCTTTAAAAACAAAAAGCTGGAAAAAATATCTGACAAACTATGACAGATAAATGGTTTATGTTGCTCCTTCTAAAATGAATGCACAAATAAATGGGAAAATAAATGGGAAAAGCACAAAGACCTCAAGGAAAATGGGTATTAAAAAGAAAATTAATAAAGCAGAAATATAAACAACTAATAAACATAAAAATATTAATCCTCACGAGTAATTTTTATTTTTTTATTTTCTTTTAAATTTTGTTTAAGGATTTAATTTATTTGACAGAGAGAGACACAGTGAGAGAGGGAACACAAGCAGGGGGGTGGGAGAGGGAGAAGCAGGCTTCCCGGGAGCAGAGAACCCAATGCAGGGCTCAATCCCAGGACCCGGGGATCATGACCTCAGCCAAAGGCAGATGCTTATGACTGAGCCACCCAGGCACCCCACCACAAGTAATTTTTAAAAGGCAAATTCAAATAAATTCGTAATTCAAATTTTTTAAGATTTATTTATTTCTTTTACAGAGACTGAGAGAGAGCATGAGTGGGAAGGAAGGGCAGAGGGAGAGGGAGGATGAATCACAGAAGACTCCACCCTGAGTGTGGAGCCCAGCGTGGAGCTTGATCCCACAACCCCAAGATCACAACCCGAGCAGAGACCAAGAGTTGGATGCTCAACCGACCACACCACCCAGGCACCCCTATAATTCACATATTTTTAAATGTATAATATTTACTACTGGCATGGATGTTTTTATACAGGAACTATAATAGACTGCTGTTGAAAATGCAAATCAGTACAAATATTCTATAGGGCACATTTGGCAATGGGCACTAAGAAACATTAAAAAACAAAAAAGCTCCCACTTTCTGAGACAGTCCTTCTACCTCCCAAATTCAAGCAAAGTAGAGTAGGTTGCACACAAGTATGGCTGCAGCTGCCGTCATTCTTCCCTGCCATCAGGTCACTTCTCAAGGGGACACTGCCTCTGCTCTCTCCAGGGAGGGGGTGTTTACTTCTCCCTCCTTTGAATCTGGCTTTGGTCATGGTGTTTGCTTTGGCCAACTGGATGTGAGAAATTGTGACAAGAGCAGATACTTAAAAAACAAGTTGTACACGGGACTTGCCCCTTCCAACCGCTGGGAACCCTTCTGCCACCATGACTAGGCCTAGGCTAGACCCCTGGAGGATGGACACCCAACACAGAGTTCCAATGACCCCAGTTGTCCCAGACATTGGAGTTAGGCCTCCCCACACCACCCAAACCCAGAAGAGCCAGCACAGACCAGAAAAACAGATTCTCTATCCACATACAAAATCATGAAAAATAATTAATGTTTGTTATTTTAAGACTTTGGGTTTGTAGAGCTTTCTTAATAAAAGTTGAAAGACTGAAAGTAATCAGGAAAATGGGCAATTGTATATGTGCAAAGATACTCATTTTAATTATCATTTATATTAATAAACTGAAAAAAACAAAATGCCCACCAAGAACCAATGATTAATCATAGTAATAACTACAGATATGAAGATCATAACATTCATCAAAAATCATGTTTTCAAAATATAATATTTACTATTGATAACCTTATCAATGATATAAAAGTTTAATATTGAAAAATGTCTGCAAAGGAAATTTTAAAATTACAAGAATCACACATAAAGTATGATTTTTAATTATGCACATGTGCAAGTTGTATCACAGATGGAGATAAGGCCTGAAGGCTTATTTTAAAAACCATGGTTTTAAAATTTGCATGCAATGTCTCACTTAACCTTTGGGGAGATTCTTCCTGGCTTCTGTGTGGTCCCTTGTCAACAGAAAGCAAGAGTGAATATGTAAATGTGTTGAAGCAATCTACATGCAAAAGATTCTCACTGAGGTGTTCTGTTTAATAAGTGTAAGACAGTTGCATTTGAAAATTATATCTCAGGGACGCCTATGTGGCTCAGTTGGTTGAGCAGATGACTCTTGATTTCAGCTCAGGTCATGATCTCAGGGTCGTGGGATGAAGCCCCACTCCGGGCTCCATGCTCAGTGTGGAACCCCCTTGTTCCTCTCCTTCTGCTCTTCCCTCTCTCATGTGCTTGCTCTTTCTTTCTCTCCGAGATAAATAAATAAACAAAATCTTTAAAAATTGTATCTCTGACAATTGATTCCTTTAGAGAATGTTTCTTCTCTAAACCTGGGCTTAACCGGCTCAAGCATATACCTTTGAATCATTGCTTGTTCTTAAAAGAAATATGATGTTGTTCTGGGAGATTTTGGCAGAAGGTATAGAGATGCACCTTTATAAAAATAGAGGTTTGATCTTATCTTCCAGGTTGGAAAAGACCCAGAGTTTGAGGTCCATGTTGGCCTTCATGCAGCAATAACCTGGACTTTGGGAAATGTTTTCTGAGACTTGTATGAGTAAAACCATTTGGTCCCCATGGCCAGACAGACTGTCCCCCTGTGGGTGAGATTCAGGTCCTCTATTCTCTGAACGGAATGGGACTTCCTACTTCAATCATGCTGGAAAAGAGACTAACAGTGAGGCAGTCAAGGAACGCTGGAGAAGGCAATTCTCGGACTCCACGGGAGAGAAGGATTTCCATTTCCTTTGAAGGTAAGACCAGTTCAACTCTAGGAGTGGGCACTTCTAGAAGCAGTTTTAATTTCTTTTCTGCGTTACATTTCTCTTTTCTATGCCCTAAACTTCAGTAAATTCTTCTGAAAAGCACAGCCTGTTCCCAGCTATACATTGGGAAATCATGGAAGTTCTATCAGAGAATTAGAAGACAAGGCCAAGAGATAACCAGTGTCTTGCTGAGGAAGGGCTACTAACGCTATCACTAGTGGTCAGCAGGGGAGGCCTGGGGTGGAATCATCCAACGGGTCGTGTCATGTGGGCAGCCGCTGATGCAGCACAGTTGTATGCAGGGGAGGCCAGAATGGGACAAGAGTCTTTCTCAGCATTTATGACACTAAGGCCCTGAAAAACTCCCAGAAGCTGCTGAAGTGCCCTTTCAGGCAACTACATCATTGGAACTCAACCCTGCTGAACTGGACGGTAGAAATGAAGGTTAAAGAAAACTTAACAAGGCGACCTTATTTTGTATAACCTCAAGCAAACAAGACCCAGTGTGTTAATACGTTATATGCAAATGTGCAAATGCCTGTGTAGGAAAAAGAAAAAGAGAGAGAGAGAGAGAGAGAGTACTAGGAGGATATGTATCAAAATGGCAACTGACCAGGTCAATTCTTGCTGTGGGATTATTAGAAATGTTTCTTCTCTTTTGTGTACTTTCCACATTCTTGCAAAGTTACTGCCCTACTACCCTAAGAGTCAAAACAAATGCTTCTTTTTAAAACTTCCAATGGCCTTGCAGCATGATGCGTAGACATCTGAAAGGTTGAAAGTCCCCAGAACTCTTCTATCTTATCCTGTCTGTTTCTGAGATTGTCCATCTCCCGCTAGAAAGTTTGCATTTTCTATTCACAGTGATGTCATTTATCTTTCTTGCTCCTTTACCCTCATCTCCAACATTCTCTTACCTGCTGCCACCCTCAGATTCTTCCAGGAAACCTTACATTTCATAAAGGTTAAAGAAATGCAACTGTCATCAGAGCAATCTAGGCCACAGGCAAAAAGTAGGGGAAGGTATTTTGGTTTCTTTGGCCCTTCCCCAAAACTAAGAAATCATTTCATCCACCGAGGCCCCAGGATATAATAGATTTTTTTTTTTAACATCACTTTATATAAAACCAGAGTCTTTGAAACTTTGTTTGAGGGTTAAGAACACACAGGGCCTGCTAGGTGGGCCCTCCTCCATAGGCTGCGTTTTATTCATTTAAAAAAAAAATTATTTATTTATTTGACATAGAGAGAGAGCACGTTGAAGCACAGGGAACACAGGAAGAGGGAGAAGCAGACTCCCTGCTGAGCAGAGAGCCAGGCGTTGGGCTTCTAGGCTCTAGGCTGCTTTGTAGCAGCGACTGACAGAAACTGACCGCAACCAGGCTTCATGTGTAGAGACTGGCAGCCTGGCCCGGAGCACCTTACCTAGGCCTTCAGGGCCCTGTGCACAAGGGAATAACTGGTAAGTACCCAAATCCTAACAGAAATGAATGAGTCCCTCCCCTCTGTCTCCTGTCAGGAAGCCAGTACATGAACAGTCGTGAACTTGGGGAGGGAGGCACCAGAAGTGGAGGCAAGGGCTTCAACAGGAGCCATCCCGGCCTGCAGCAAACTGCCAGCTTCCTAACTTGAGCAGGGAGAAAGTTACCAAGGACACACAGCACCAACGCCACTGCTTCCCCTTCCCAGGCAAACTGCAGGCTTCCTCATCTGCCAGGGCTGGTGCTCACCACCACCACCGCAGCCAGCCTCGCCGCCTTTCCCAACACAGCACTGCAAGCAGCCCACGCCAGCCGGCTGGGGTCGTCCAGTCACGTCCAGCCGTGGACAGTCTCCCTCGCCTATAATGCACCGTGAAACTAAGGCGTCTTGGGAGAGTCAGAAACACAGGGCCTGCACCCTGCAGGCCGATGGGCAGCCTCCCGCACGTCAGGCTCCGGCGAAGAGCTGGACGGAACACCGCGCGTGGACAGAGAGGGGCACCGCTACCTGTCATGAAGCAGTTGAGAGACACCAGGCAGTTTGCATCTAGGAAACGCGGTTGAACCGCATCACAGCCCCGAGAGATGAATAGGATTGGCTTCATTTGATAGCCGAACAAGCTGAGGGTCAGGAAACTTAGTCATGCATGACTCAAAGGGCAGAATGAGCGGGACTTGAACTCACGTCCGTCTGATTAGAAAACTCAGCCACTTTCACTGACACTGCACGTAGCAGGGATCTGAAGCTACTACACACGCCAGGACTGACTGGGCTCGTGAATAGATCCATCTTGCCCCAAATCGCACAATCTTGAAAAGACGCGCCGTCTAGGGCTCGGGCCAGAGAGAAGAGATCGCAAGTCTGTCCCGCCCTGAGAGGCGCATGGCTTCATCCCGAGCAACGAACAGAGTTGAATCCTTCAAATAGAAACTCTTACCGGCACCTGGGTAGCTTGAGGTTTTTACCAGCCACTTCGGTCTTACCTTAACCCCTGTGCAGCTCCTCCAAGCTATTGTCTGCTAAGGCTCTCTCTTACTCACCGAATAGTTCATACATGAAGTAATGGAACGCAGAGCCACGGCTGTGTGCTATCCTTTGGGTTTCCATTTAAATTTACAGCTTGCCTGTGTGAAAAAGTCCCGGGGCGCTAACTAAGGTGGTGATTATACTGTCCATCAATTAGTTTTCATTTCGGCACAATGTCCCGGCTTTCCGCTCCCTCATAACAAAGGGCTGTTTAACTCAACACATACACGCGCAGGCTTCTCCTAGGCATTTTTACTGAGTTACAGAGTGTGTGTCACCCAGATGTGCCCCCCGACAATATGTTAGTTGTATTGGAAAAAGTACCAGAGACATACTTAAGTTAGGAAACTCCCGCAGCGGAGACCATGTTTTTCACCACAATCTGACTTTTTTCACCATCCTAGTTTAGAATTAATTATCCTGTTGCCATGTTACATTCCTCTCCACACTTAACGTTTGCAAGCTAGGGGATCTTCCTTTGATAGTTTTCCCAGGGACAAAACACTTTCTTGGAATCTTCATTTCTGAGTGTAGAAACCCTTTGTGTACTTTTTAGAGAATTACGATGATAAGGAACAAGAAGCTGGAAGTGATACACACATAGGGTTGCCAGGTAAAATACAAAATGTCCAGTTACCTTTGAACTGCAGATAAACAATGATTTTTCTTTTACATGTATGTCCTGTGCAGTATTGGGACATAGACTACAAAATTATTCATTGCTTTTTTTGGCAATTCAAATTTACCTGCATGTTCTGTATTTTCATTTTAAAATTCTGGCAACTCTATCCAGAAAGAGAAAAAGGAAAGAGAACAAAGTTCACTGGTATTTACAAATGACCCGAAGGCTAATTAACAGTGAAATCTACTAGGACAAACACCCTACATAGGCATAAGATGCCTACATCTACTTTAATTTATACATTGCAAGAATTTTAAAGTAGAGAAAGAAGAAAAAAAGATTTGGAGAAATGAATGAGCATACTTTAGAGGCCATGAGGTTACAGATGTTTTTTGGGAGGACCTTTTCATGAGGTTCTAGGATTTCCCAGTCTTACAACCACCAGCCTGATGGAAGATCTAACATAAAAATAGGACTTCCCTGAAAATATAAGAGATTAAGGGAAATATTCTTCCAAATTGAAAATGAAGACTCATACTGCTTATGGAGCTCCAACAATTTTTCTAAGTTGATCATTTTTAATACAACTGGGTTTGATATTATTAAGTCCTAATATGTCCTCATAACCACTGAAGATTAGAAACTTAATTAAATAATTGAATTTGTTGAAAGGTACCAAGTATAGAGTACTATGCTCAGAAAAATGAAGGGAATAAGATGAAAAGGATAGTTTGTACTCCAAAAAATATGAAAAAGAGAAAGTTGCAAAAATAATTGTGATTGACAGCATGAAATTCACGTGTTGTATGAAAAGCATAAAGAAAGTGGGCAGCCAGCTGGAGACGGGAATGGGTCCAACCTCCATCAATGTGAAATCCCAGCATAACCTTAAAGGAAGTGTATGACTTCAATATGCAGGCAGTGAACTCCAGATACTATAGAGTTATGAACAAAGGCAGAAAGATTGAAAAGTCATCATGGTCCAAGAAGGACAGAGTAGGACAGTGCTTAGAGTTCGGTGCCTGAAAAAGTTTAAGATGGTGTGGCTAAGAGTCATATTATGGGGAAATTATAATGCTAAGGTTATATATATTGGCAATAAAAAGTTATCAAGGAATTTCAAGGGCAAGAATAGTCACAAGATCTGTTTGGGCTTTGTTGTTATTGTTGTTGTTTTTCCAAAGATACTAATAGAAAACAATATAAAAGCTAGCCTGCAAAGTCTGGAGATCAGAACACTAGCTTAAGTATATACTCAGTCTCTGGGAGGCATGTTTACATTAAAGAAAAAGCAACGGGAAAAAGAGCTATTAAAGAAAACTGACAATGGCAGGTCAGAGAGGTAAAACTGCAAGAAGAAACCAGAGTCGCAGAAGTCAGTGAAAGAGAAAGGTTAACCAAGATATGAGTGCTTTCAAGTAGGCGACTCTCAGGAAGAGGCCATTGGATTTAACAATAAGGCATCCCTGGGAGAATTTTCACAAAGCAATTTTAGATCAGTGGTAAGGGCAAGGGCTTGGTTAAAGAGTGAGGGAAGTGTTTTGGCTTCCAGCAACATAACTGATAAAACGTGGCAAACCCTTTTAAATGCATATCTCACTTGAAAGGAAGGGGAACATCCTAAGAGCTAAAAAAAACTACACACCCAACCAACCAAACAAAACGAGGAGAAAACAAAAACAAACCAAACCAAAACAAACAAACAAACAAAAAACCACCCACACCCAGAGAGAAAGGCAAATGCTGAATCAGTCACCATGCCAATGGATTTTTCCAGGTCCCGGGACCTACAAACACGTGGGGAACAGGTCATAAAACCTCCACAAGGTGGGGAGCTAGAACTCAGATGCCCACAAAACCCAAGACCTTTGAAAGACTGGATGTTCCATGAAATGGTGGATTAGGGGGAAAAAAAAAATCTACTCACCTACAAAAAGAAGACAATATGGAAATTTATCTCATCAACTTCAGATCTTGTTAGGAAAATAATACCTCCCCATCCCCTAGCCTAGAGCAGCCAGATAAAATCTAGGACAAATATTTCATGGAACATACTTAATACTTCTAAAAGTATTACTTATTTATCTGAAAATAAAGTTTAACTGGGTACCCTGCATTTTTCTTTCCTAAGTCTTGTCAAATGAGCCTTCCTACCCCTCCTCCACAACCAAGAATTTTTAAATACAGTGCTATTCCATGTGAGCTTGGGGCTTAAATTTCTATAAACATCAGGGTTTGTGAAACCTCAAGCCGAAATCCTCAGTGAATATTATCCTGATTTGATAGCATCCCAGGACCAAATGCAAAGGAATAAATACCCTCCCAGAGCTCTCAGGATTCCCACAGATAAAGATCAGTCAATACAAGCTCTCAAATCAAAATTATATCTAAGGAAACAGGACACCAAGGTAAGGACTTTGTAGAAGGAAAACCAAAAAGTAGACTTCCCAGGACTCCATATATCAGAAACCGCATGATATAACAAAACATAAGTAAGCAAACTGGAAAGAGAACCAAATTGGACTTATTAAAACATAATCATTGAATATAACTGAAATATAATTATTGAAATAAAAAATCCAATGGGTGGTTTAAAAAGCAAATGGGACAGACTCTGGAAGAGAGAATTAATGACCTGGAAAATGTTTTAAAAAGTTTCTAAAATAGAGCAAATAGAGGTAATGAGATGAAAAATATGAAAAAGGGTTTTAAGAGAAATGGAAAATAAAATGAGATTTAACATACATCTAATTGGAGTTTCAGAAGAGACAGTATTTGAAAATGTAATGACAAAAAAAGACCTTGATGAAAAACATGAATCCTCAGATTCAGGAAGTAAAAAAAATTTTAAGGGAGAATTTTTTTTTTAATTTAAATATTTTTTTTTTAATTTTATTTATTTATTTATTTATTTATTTGAGAGAGAGAGTGAGAGAGAAATCACGAGAAGGGGAGAGGGTCAGAGGGAGAAGCAGACTTCCTGCTGATCAGGGAGCCCAATGCAGGACTCGATTCTGTGACTCCAGGATCATGACCTGAGCCGAAGGCAGTTGCTTAACCAACTAAGCCACCCAAGCACCCAATATGTATGCTTTTAATCGGCAGCTGGATATACTATAGCACTACTACAGGTCACCAAACACAAACATGACCTTAAAACCAAGGAGAAAGGGACGACTGGGTGGCTCAGTTGGTTAACCAGCTAGCTTGGCTCAAGACATGATCCCTGGGTCCTGGGATTGAGCTCTGCTTTGGGTTTCCTGCTCACTGGGGAGTCTGCTTCTCCCCTGCCTGTCTCTCCCCCTACTTGTCCGTGCAGGTGCTCTCGCCCTCAAATTAATTAATTAACTAATTAATTAATTAACTAAATCTTAAAAAAAAAGGCAGCCAGAAATAAAGTACCTTTTTTTTTATATATATATATATATATATATATATATATATATATATATATATATATTAGAATGACACCTACAAAGAAATTCAGGTAAATGATAGCAGATTTCTCAGAAGCCATGGGAATCCTTCAACTTCTAGTTTCCTACCTTCTTAAATCACCATTCAGAAAATGTATTTTCTGACAAATTTTCAAGTTTACTATAAATAAATTTCACTAATGACTACAGAAAGTCTGAAATGACTGGTAGCAAGGAAATTGATAAAGGCATGGATAAATCTAATCAAACATGGGCAGTAAAAAACCATAGGATAGTGTCAAATGATGGAATTACAAAAACAAGGTAGAATTGAATTATTCTACAATAATAAAAAGTTCATAAGAGGTCAGCTGGGTGGCTTAGTCAGTTGAGCAGCTGCCTTTGGCTCAGGCCATGATCCCAGAGTCCTGGGATCAAGTCCCGCATTAGGCACCCTGCTCCGTGGAGAGCCTGCTTCTCCCTCCCTCTGCCTACCACTCTGCCTACTTGTGCTCTCTCTGTCTGTCAAATAAATAAATATAAAAATCTTTTAAAAAAATTTGTAAGAGTTTTTTTTTTTCACAAGGGAAGACACAGTTATTACATTAAGTTAAGCATACATATAGAATTTTAAGGGCAAGGAATAAGAGAATAGAAACCCAGAGTAATTAAGAATAAAAAAGCTCTTTGAAGTTAGGCTTAGCAACTATAGATGCCATTATATCCAAATGTTAAACTTCTAATAATCACAAGACCTTAAAAAGTATAACACCAGAGAATAGGAGAAGGATTTGCAACATATAAGTCCACACAGAGTAAACATTCAGCATAAAAGATGTCTACAAGTCAGAAAGAAAAAGAAACAATTCACACACATGCAAAAAATGTGGCAAAATGATAGGAAGAAGAAATTCATAAAAAAGAAAACATAAATAACCAACAGACATAAGGTAACAGGCTCAATCTTCACCATGATCAAAAACACTTCTCTGAGGTACCATCTCATACCACTTATCAAACGAGCAAAAATTAATGAATTTGGCCAATATCAATGATTAGAGAGGCTGTGGAACAATGTGAACTCTAATATATTACCGCTTGGAGTATAAATTGGTTCAATAATTTGTGGTTTTTAAAAATATTTTATTTATTTGAGAGATAGAGCTGGTGCAGGGAGGGGCATAGTGGGCAGGGGGAGAGGGAGAAGCAAATTCCCTGCCGAGCAGGGAGCCCAATACAGTGCCTGATCCCAGGACCCTGGGCTCAGGACCAGAGCCAAAGGCAGTTGCTTAACCCACTGAGGCACCCAGGGGCCCCTGGTTCAATAATTTGAAAACCAAATAACAATCTTCAGTAAATTCCACTCCTAAGTATATACCCTTAAAAACTCTTGCATATGTACAAAGGAGACATGATCATGGCAACAGTATTTGAAACAAGAAAAAAGTTGGTTTGTGGTGACAAGTGATAATCAATTAGGAACTTTCTGAATTGCCCAGTAAGAAACTAACTGAATAAGGGGCCTTTTATCAGTAGGAGGAGTCACACTTCCCAGGGCCCCGAGAACTCCAAGTGTTAGTTTATGTGCCCAAGAACTGTAAACAGTTCATACTTCACCCTCAGACTGTTTGACACCAATGCAGTCTGACCATCCCCAAGTCTATGAGGGTCTTCTCCTGTTCAGCTCGCCAAAAGGGAGGGCAACAAGATGGGAACATCCCATTGGTGGATCCCTTTTTCAGGAAACCCTTCCGCCAGTGCATCCAAATGCACGTGAGCTCAATCAGACCTCTGGAAAGGATGTTGGGACACCACCTCTGACACTTTCCTGCCAGCGAGCCCGTTTGCACCAAGTAATAATGTTGATTCCTGCCCTGATTCTTTGACACAAAAGTTGCAAGCAAACTAGATATGCATCAGCAGGCGAGTTTATAAATAAATCATGGACTTTTGTACAATGGAATACCATCATCATTGATGAACCTCACAAAATATGGAGGAGATACCAAGTCGTGGGAGAACACATTCAGTCTAGTACCATTTGTACAAAGTTTAAAAATATGGAAAACAACATGACCTAGTGATTAGTCATGCATACGTACTTAGTACTATTGTAAAGAATGATATGGAAATGGTAAGTACCCCAATCCAAATTCAGGACAGTAGCTGCATCATTATGTATTGGAAAGAAGTGAGATGTGACAGGATGGGTGCCATGAGCATCAGTTTTATTAGTAATGTTCTATTTGTTTAGTTGAGTGTTGATAAACAAGACTTTACTGTGTACTTTTTTTTTTAAGATTTTATTTATTTATTTGACAGAGAGAGAGAGATCACAAGTAGTCAGAGAGGCAGGCAGAGAGAGAGGGGAAAGCAGGCTCCCTGATGAGCAGAGAGCCTGATGCAGGGCTCGATCCCAGGACCCTGAGATCATGACCTGAGCTGAAGGCAGAAGATTAACACACTGAGCCACCCAGGCACCCGTTTACGTACTTCTGTACACATTCTTGTCTTAAATATTTCATAATGTTTTAAATGAATAACTATGAGGTAAGGAAGCCGAGTCAGCACATATCGTTCTTGTAAAGGAGGAAATATGCAAGAATTGAGGAAAGTTTCTCCTAGGCTGGGGAAGGAGGACCCCTTAGAGACCCCTCAAAAGGAGTTCACTAGGAAGATGGGCATTCTCCAGAATGCTCTCAAGTCATTCTGTAACAGTGAGATGTTTACAAATAAAATATCTTCACTGGCCTAGGGAGGTGAACCATATAATAGTTTTATTTTAATTAATCACACAAACTTCTGCACAGCCCACATTTATTTTGCCTTACTTTCAATACACTAGACAACCCCTACCCATAAAACCCTCTCACTTGCACATAAACCACTTTCTAGACTACCTATGCAAACGTCAACATTTAGGCTGGAATTGCACTGATACTGATCACATATGCTTCCAGTCTTGTAGAGTAGTGGTTCTGCCTCTAAGCATTTGCCAGTGAATGAATGAATAAATAAAATGAATGAAACTCTCCTAAAGAATTAGACTGTGAAGAATTAGCTTAAATGGCTCAAATTCATGTTGATGGCAGCCAAAGCCCAACTTCCAACACATAAGAACAACGGCAAGTCAAGCGCTGTGCAAGGCACGAGAGCCATGAAGACAGTTAAATTGCTTCCTGAGAATCCATGCCAAACTTGCATCGTAACTTTATTTAGCTCTTATGGAAATGACTCCCCCATTTCCTAGGTCCTTCGTGAAAAAAGATTTTGCTCAATTTCTCTATTTCTATCCAGCAGATAGGCATAGATACAGGCAAATAAAGGTAACAGCTATAGAATAAAATGGAAACTCTCCAGAGTTCTCTGGTATTTGGGGATCTTTGCAGTTATATGCGTCACATGGACATCAGAGATTTGTTTTTAGTTCTGAGAGAAGCACATGTCACCAACAAAGCATTGCTCTGCTTTCTCAAAGTAAAAAGTTCCCCAATTGTTTTCTTCCTTTCTAATGTCTTACTGATGTTCTCCATCCCCCTTCAAGCAATTAGATTACTGCATGAGAGAAAATATACAGTTTTAATTTTGTTTTAAGAGATATCTTATTTTTACCTTTTTCAACCATTTAGTGCCTTCTTCCACAGCTGCATCTGGTTCTGCATTATCTAGCCATCAAGGGTGAGGTTCCAGAAATTTGATCTATAATCCTAGTCCATTCTGAGAGGCCAGCCAAGAGCTGGGAAGACTCTGGAAATAGGGTTTCTGAAGCAGCTCAGGGCCAAACACCAACTGCCCTGTCCACCGCCATCCCCTGCTCCTGTCTTCCTGCGCCTGGCACCAACAGAGTGGGAGAGGATGACGGCAAGCACGTGGGCACAGCTTCCTGCCAGGGCAAGAGCCGGCCCCCAGGCCATGTCCCAAGAGTCTGCTCTGGGAGGCTGTGGTTCGTCCAGTTCAACCAGCTCAACCTGAGAGAACCCCGTGCCTCAGCACGTAGGGATGAGGGGGGTGGCAGGACTTCAACAAGTCAGAGGTCTGCTTAGCAGAGCCACCTTGAGTTCAAACTCTTCCAGACCAGGCTCAGCACCAATTGCCTCTACCATGTCAACGGGAAAACCTATCATGGCAAAATGTCTCCCTCCATTAAAGATCAACACATTGATCCCGGCTAAACCCTCACTAGCGGATCAGCCCAAATCACATTTCACCATTTTCCCCAGGTGAACATACAGAAAGCTTTGTTTTCAGGAACAGGCAAACTGCCTAGCTTTTTTGTTTGTTTGTTTTGTTTTGTTTTGTTTTCTGCAACAATTCACAGAAGAGCGTGAATCAGTCAGCAAGAGAGGAGGGGAGGGAAGGTGGCTGATACACTCTTAAAAGAAGGGTGTACAGGGTAGTTAAAATATTTATAACTACAGCACAATCTTCATGGAGTGAGGCTAATAGGTTTCACAAGCAGGCAGGACTGTAAAAATACAAAACTGGGATCCCCATGACATTTCACATTGCCCCTGAAATACTGACAGGAAATACAACTTTCAGAGCAACGTTTATAAAACTGGGATAATGTAGTGAGAAATCTAACTGCTGGGGGACTGGGTCCCTGCCTTCCAGCAGTGGTTGTTCGATTCATTTACAGCAACAAATAAATGTTATGAAAGTTCATGTAGAAACCATTATCTAAAATGCTAAATATGAAAGGCTTGCCTTGTGGCCTGGCATGCATTTCTGGAAGGGAAAGTTCAAGTTTGTCCACAATGTCTTTTTTTAGACTACTTTGGGGAAGAATGTCATCATTGGAATACTGCAAACCATAGCAAGTTTCATCTTTTTTTTTTTTTTTCATTATGGAATGAGAAATGACATCAGTTTACAAGTCATCTGAGAAGAAAGGAATTTATTTTGTTGAAAGGCATCCAGATCTCCCTGTCTTTGGGAAGCTTTGTTACTGAAACAAACTTTATCGTTGTTAATTGTTTGGCCATTTATGGGATTGGTAGCTAAATAAAACTTTGTTTCATCAACAAGTCTGTACATTTATACATATTTTCTTGACCTAGTAATTTTACCAATGTTATACACCCATGACAATCTTAAGGACATGCCAACATTTAAAACACCATTATTCTAAACTCAGTAGGAAAACACCAGAAGAGGAAAACCTTTAATCCATATGTATAATACCTAAAATTATCTCAGCCTATCCCACAACACCTCTCTGCTCTGCAAAATTTCCTTTCTCCTCTGTTTCCTATAATGATAAACAGATTCTAGTCATCTCTCAAGCCAGGATCCAGAGAATAATCTTTGGTTGCCCTATTCCTATCTCCTTTATCCACTTGATATCTGGGCCACAGCCTCTGTTTTAATCTGTCTCAGATATATCCCCACTGCCACTGCCTTTGTTCAGTCTCTCAACATCTTTCACTTGAATTAATCCAATATGTCCCAACCAATATTCCCACTTTCCATCTTCCTGTCTATGTTCCACTTTGCACCCAATTCCACTATCCTATTCAAAACGACTTCGAGGCTGCTTAAGCCTATAGGTAAAGTCCAAAAGCCTACAATGTGTTACACAAAACCCTCATAACTTGGGGCAGCTTTTCTCCCTCCAATGCATTCACCAAATTCCCCTATTTACATTCAATTTGTCAACCACAAAAAAATATTTGGAGTTCTTGAAAGCACCATGCTCTCTCTCACCTGTAAACCTTCATATCTCTGCTTTCCTCTGCTTAGAAAACACTTCTTTCCAACTTTCCCAAACCTGCCTGAAAGATTTACCCACTGAACTCCTACTTGTCTCTTAGTACTCAACTCTGGCATCACTTCCACATGAAAGCCTTCTTTGAGAGGCCCTTGCCCCTATATCTTGGTTAAGTGCCCTCTGTATGCTCTCTTGGTACTAAGTGCTTAACACATGTTTGTGGAATGAATCCTTTACCCTAATAAGCATCTCCAATCCCATGAAAGCTCTAACGTGACCATCACCATTTGCTTGCCATCCCATGAACATGCTGGGGACATGCCCATCTCCACACCATTGCCTGCATTATTCACCATCTTGGGATGTTTTCCTTCTTCCTCAGGAAAGATTTCCTTGAACGCTTCAACCCTAGGCAACATTTCCAACCTCTGAGTTCATGGCACATCTTGTGTATGTTTCTCATTTCACATTTATTTATACACAGGGTCAGAGACATCATTTATATTTTAACTTTTAAGTTATTTAAATTTTTGATGGATATCCATCCAGTTCCCCTGTCAATTATACTTTAAGTAAGTTAAAAACAGGGACAAAGATATTACTTTGTGTTCCTTTTCTTCCTCCTTCAAATTCACACAGCTCAGCACAGTGTGCATAACAGGAAGTCAATACATACCATTTAACATTTGTTATATGGTTAGGACAAGGCTCATAAATGAAGAGAAGACTACATTGTGTGATAAATATATGTTTCATTTTCAAAAGAATAAATTATTTCAAATGAGATCATAAACAAAAAGAAAAATTCATGACTGTGAACGTGATTTACTGTAGGCTGGCACATGGAGCCTATGAAGCAGCAGCTGTAATGGAAACTCCAATTATCATCCCGGCAATGTGAATGCACTCAGCTATAGGACAAGCCAGAAGTCAATCAAAAGTGAGATAAAAACAAGATGTACACTCTCCAAACCAATTTGTATGGATATTTAATCAAAGAACTCACAGTCCATATGGCAACAGTAAAAGCAAAAAAGAAAATTAAAGGAAACATAAAAAAATAACAAAACACTAAATGTCAGAAGTAAATCAAACATATCATTAACACAATAACTGTAAGTGGGTTAAACTCCCCTAATAACCATTTCACACTCATCATAAACAACATCAAATTATACGCCTCCTAGAAAAGATACACGCTAAACAAAGTGACTCTGAAAGACCTGCTCATCCCACAGGTATTTCTTTGTGGATAGTAACTATACACCTACACCATACCATACAACATAAATATTAAATGTTAAAAGATAGGCAGGCATATACAAGGTGAATGCAAACGAAAAGGAAGCAAGGTCACAAATTAACATTAAGGAAGAAGTGTTAAAGGAAAGAAGCATTATGTCAAACAAAAAATTGTATTATCTGTGTGTCTGTAAATGAATACAATCTGTCAGAGCCCTCATTGGAAGTGATAATATAAGTACCTACCTTATTAAGTTGTTATAAGTAGTAAGTAAAAAAATTCATTTAATGGCATTCATTTCCAGTTTAATATCTGCTATATGGTACATGCTCAAACACTATTTCTTTTTTTTTTTTTTAGTATTTGTAACAGTAGTATAAACAAGATCTGATAGTCATTGATATTCAGGCTGTAGATAACATAACATCAAAAGTACAAAAAGAAAAATATTGGAAATACAAGGAAAAATTTATAGAATCATAATGCAAGGAGAATATATAGGTTTTACACCTTCTTCTGTTGTTCTTGAAACAACAAGTAACAAAAAAAAGTAATGAGATCTAAATAATAATGATTGATAATGTATGTTGGGGTATGTGTGTATGTGTGTTAGACATATGCATTTCTGTATATTCTATAAACTCCATGATCTACAAAAAATATGTATACTTTCTCTTCATTGATCATAGAACATTTAGCAAAACTGATCATTTATTAAATCAAAATAAAAATCACAATTACCAAAGCAAAAGATAGACATTATTCTTTGACATCTACAAGAAAACCAGAAGTAAACTCTGGAACGATACCAAACAAAATAAAACAAAACAAAAACTTGAGAAGTTATAATTCTTCTTCTAAATAGCTCTTGATCAAAGAGAATGTCAAAACTAAAATTATAAAATAATGGAATAATTAAAAATGATGACAGTGTGAACACAACATAGAAATACTTGTGGGATGCAGTCAAAACTGTACTCAGAAATAAACCAATATCTTTAAATTATTTCATTAATCAAAAAGTTAAGAAGTTAAGAATAAATAATAAATGACCAAATATATTCTAAAAAGAAAGAAATACAAATTTAGGAAAAGCTAAGGAGATTAATATGGCTTGAAGCAGAAAATAATTTTAAAACCAGGAAATATAAACAACTTGAAAATAAACATTTGTTCTTATTTCCATAAGAACAAAAACCTATGATAAAAGTATGAAGAAAAAAGAAAAATCACAATATTCAAAAATAAAAATTAAAGTGGATATGGTTATAGATAGATCTCTCTATATAAATACAAACATGGATACAAATATATATATATAAACATTTTTTGAGATAGCGAGATCTATATTTCACAAAGTATACCTTATACCTGGCCTAATAATTTTTAAGATCTCAATAATCTAGAGGTAAAGTTCTCTTGAAAAATAATCATTAAAATTAACTTGGATAAAATAGGAAAATCAGACCAATTAAAAAGGAAAGTTAAATGTCCAAAATAATTTTTTTTTTTAGGATTTATTTACTTGAGAGAGAGAGAGAGAGCAGGAGAATGGGGGAAGAGGCAGGAGGAAGAGGGAGAGAGAATCCCAAGCAGACTCCACACTGAGCAGAGAGACTAACCTGGGGCTGGATACCATAACCCTGAGATTGTGACCTGATCCAAAACCAAGAGTCAGATGCTCAACTGACTAAGCCACCCAGGTGCCTCCAAAAACTCTTTTTTCATAAGCCATTCCATTACTACACATAACTAATTTCAAGGAAAAGATCACTTCCATGCAATAATAACAATATCACTATATCACCATCTTTATCACCATTATCTTAACAACAAACACATCTCTTAAGGCTTTGCCTATATAATCTCATATAATCTCACAGCACCTCTGTACTATAAGTGCTTGTGTTTACATCTTCTAGGTAATGAAACTCATGCTTAGACAAGTTAAATAACTTGCCCAGGGTTAGAAGACCTGCAAGTGAACAAGCCAAGGTTTGAACCGAAATCTGTGTATGTTCCCCAAAGCCCATGGGCTCAATGACTGTACGTTACAGCTTGGTATATATAAACAGTTTCTGGAACACAGAAAAAGATGAAAACCCTCCAAATTCATTTTAGGAAACTTGCACAAATCTCATAGGAAAACTGAATGAAACTAGCAAATAATAACAAAGCAAAAGTACAATGACGGTGGTAAGGATGATATTTATGAATTCTTGAAAGAGTTACAAATCAAAGCCTACAGCTTAGAAAAGGAAAAAGAAAGAACCATAAACAAGAAGTGGTTGATGTGATTTAATCTATTACAACACTAGGTCAAGTAGATCATATATAACTAAACAGATGTTTAATTTTTTAAAAGATTTTATTTATTTATTTGGCAGAGAGAGAGAGAAAGCATGAGCAGAGGAGGGGCAGAGCGAGCGGGAGAAGCAGGCTCCCTGCTGAGCAAGGAGCCCAATGTAGGACCAGATCCCAGGACCCTGGGCACATGACTTGAGCCAAAGGCAGACGCTTAATCGAAGGCAGACACTTAACCAACTGAGCCACCAGGAATCCTAAATAGATGTTTTAAAGACATTTATGAAATTCGGCATCTATTCCTGGTCTTGCTAATTCAAGGCAAATCAGAAATAGAAGAGTACTTCCATAACACGGTAAAGAAGTTTTATCTAAAACTAATAGTCAAAGGTAATAAATAATAAAACATGACCATCATTCCTCTGTGCATCAGGGACAATATAAAAATACAATGACAGAACGTTTCTAATCAATAGAATGAGAATAGAAATAGAAAAAAGAGAGAGAGAAATATTGGGAGAAAATTAACTTTTTCAGACTTTCATTTCTTTGCTTTGGAAAGTGGAGGAAAATAAGTCAATTAAGTTTGGGAATTCCATACTCCTGGGGGCTACTGGTATATGTGCTTTAAATGATTTGAATTGAGGTAGAGCATAATTCTTTTTTGGTTACGAAGTTTCCTTTTTAATCTAACCTCAAAAAATTTCACAAACTTCTATGTGATAATTTTGCACTTTTACCATTTGTTGATTCAGAAAAAAAGATTATGATTAAACCCCACTATGAGTTTAGAAATATTTTAAAAGGCCATTGTAATTCATTCGTTCATTATATTGTGTATAAACATAATATCACTTAATTCTACATACTTTTGAAAAGTCAGAGTACACATATGGTTGCTTGGGGTTCATCTGAATTGACACACACTTTGCAGTAACTCTGCATCTCCCTCCCACTCACAAGAGTTCATGGCCCATGGGCAGGAACAGCTGCTGGAGACATCCTCAGAAATCAGGAAAACAAGAAATCTGAGTGGGAGAGTATGGCCCGAAGGAGATGGTCTCTTGATCTGACAAGTCTACAAGACTACTCAGGCATGACTTTGTGAGTCACCGTTTTACAAAAGCTGTGAATGGCACCTGATAGGCACATGAAGTTCAGTTCTTATATTTACAACAGTAGATTAGAAGGACTCCAATTCACCCATGTAATTTCTAATTAGGAACGATTGGATAGGGAAAACGAGGTTCTCAAATTTTAATAGAGAAATATATACTACATATTATACAGAACAAAGGATAATCACAAGGCAAGGGAAGAGGGTGCAGAGTGGTAAGTCAGATATTTACTCCTTAAGAAAGGAGAACACATAGCTCATAAACATAAGTTTCTACTGCCTTCCAATGCAATCACGTATGTCCACACATAAAGATTGACAAATGAAACAGCGAATAATGGCAATGAAATGGAAAGCAACAACTTACTGAAGAAGAATTCATCTATTAAAAGCGTTTCCATTCAAAGTGGATTTCAGCCAGAAATCGGTTCTTCATTCCTCCCTGTAGTATGCATTCTTGGTAGCTACTTTCAGAACATTGCCAAACACCATTACACATTTGCTTTATATAGCTTTCAAGTTGCTCTGTAGTTTCCCTCTGGCCAAAAAACTTCACAAAAACTACTGGGGGAATAAGAAGCATAGATAGGTTTCCTCCCAGGCTTGGAATCCATTGCCTGAGCAGCTTCTATCCAAATTTCTATCTCTCCAGTACACTTAAAATCGATAGTGATCTCAGCTAATTATTATATCACTGAGTTTAGTTTAAGGATGAATCGGTGACCTGCATTCAACTTCTACCATTTGTTACCATTCACACTGAGATTTTATTTTATTTTATATTTTATTTTACTTTCTTTCTTTTCTTTTCTTTCTTATTCTTATTTATTTCATTTTTTAACCAGGTAGACCTGGAAACAACTTCACCTCCAGCCCGCACTAACTGGGAAAAATTTTATCCTGTCTTTCTGAATTTCAGTCTCCTGATCAGTAATAGAGAAAGAACATGATCATGTGGAATTATCACACTAATGAGTATAAAGTCCCTGCTTCCCATAAGGCATTGCCAACGGATGTTTTGACACGTTGCCTTCTCTTTTATCTCCTATGTCCCCAATTTTAGGGAATAGTCCATGGTCTCTCCTCTTGCTGCAATTTGTGTCTAACTCTGGCTTTAAGGTTTTGAAATGAATTTCAATATTAGAGAATGCCTTGGGAAAACATATTATCCACTCCTTTGAGACTCAAAACAACATAAACGTCCTTTCTATATTGTCTTCTTTGCTATGCCAACAGTTGGAACACGTGCCTTCAATTCAAAGCATATTAAGGACTATATTGCCAAACTCCTCTATAATTGTTCTCAGATGCATGCCTTATTTCAAATAAATAGTAAGTTTCTTAAAGATAAAAAGAATGCTTTCTACTTCTTTGCTCCTAGACAATGAAGCCCCATTTACTTCTTCCTACATAGGGGCACTCAATAGACACTTGTTAACCCAATATCACTGTTGTGGAACAAACCAGAGAATTTTTCAATCAACATGAGTCGATCTCATTTGCCAAACACATTTTAAATGTTCTTTAAAGGTAACACCATGACAATGAATTTTTAATTCATCAATACATTCAGATGATTAAGTAGTGGGCATAAATTTCTACAAATAATCTTTCTCTTAATGCTTCAAAACATTTTAAAGACTTTATTCAAGGGAACTCGGCAATATCTAGGGCCAGATCCTGTGGACCAGTTAGCTATTATTCAAATGTCCAAGGGTAGGTACTGGATTTAATCAAGCAAATAAATGACACACTTCTGCAAAAATCAGCCTTTGTGCTGCCTTTATCAACAAAGAAAAGCAGAAATAAGATCATAGATTTGAGAACTGAAAGAAAATTAAGGAGATCAGGTAGTCCAGTCCTCCACCTTCCGGGAAGTACAGTACCATTTTAGTGATCAAACAACCAAGACCCAGAATGCTTTGATCGTTTTTCCGAAGTGAATGTTGAAGGTGGGGGTGGGGAGACAGGGGGCAAAGTTCTGGTGGTCATGAGACCTAATGTTCTCTGGTCTTTGAGGCCAGCACTCCTTTTGCTACATCATAGGCAAGTTTAATAAATTCCTCAAATCTCTAGACTCAGGATTATCAGGACTCTACTGAGGCAAACAGTAGCACCTCTCCCAGCCTTTTCTATGTCCTGGCTCAGTAGCAATGATTTCCTTCCTATGCCACCAAAGTCCCATGTCCAGCCCAATGGCTCTCCTTGAGCAGTTTCTGTTCTGTAGATCCTGGTTCTGGGCTGATGTGGCTCATGTCTTACCTTTTCCTAAGTCTCACTGATGGGAGTTTTTTGAGGACAGTGACTGTGTCATATTCACAGAACCATTGCAGTGTCCATGACAATACCAGGCCACACAGTAGGAACTTCATAGTTTTCAATGAATGATGAGTGCCTCAGTGGGGCTGAGTTGCCATGAGAAGTAGTTTAATGTGTGAACTTGGTAAAAGACCCACCTACCATAATGACAGTCTTCTTTCCCATTATAGAACTTCCTAATTTGGGTCTTTTCAATACCCTGGAAGTGCCATAACCTTCAACTGCAGTCTTGGACAGACCGATGCATCATATAGCAGAAGCATGAGGCTTGGCTATTCAACAGAGTTACGACTCCAATTCAGTCCAAGCTGCCTTCAGCTGAGAACTTTAACTGTAAGCAGCCATAGACCATCATTTACTCATTCAGCCCTTTTTTGGGCTCAACTCCCACATTTCTAAATGAGGATATTATTTACTCCCACAGCTGGTGAGATCATGGCCACCTTATGAAGAAATATTCTCCCCAACACAATACTACCCTCGATATCTTCCATTTGATTTCATGCTACTGTGAAATCATTCACTTTTCCTGGTCTGCGGGTTTCCACACAAATACCTACTTTTAAGGTCCTGGTTTTAAGGTCAATAAAAGTAAGTACAACATACGTGTTTTTTTCTGGGGGTGAAATTATATTAAGTTAACATAAGCCACCGTGCCCACGTTGAAAATTCATTTCTGATTTAGTTTTTCTTTTTTAATATGGTCTAAGTTAGAATGCAAACACTAGCCTAGGACCAGAGGGCAAAGTGAAAGTCAGGAGAGAACAGAGCCTAATAAAGTTAAGAGAAGTTGAACTTTCCACCCTACTCCTGTTCACTCTTCAACTTTACCTTAGACACACACTGAGATCAGCACTGGTCTGAGACAGATTTGGGAGCTAGTCTTACTAGGAATTCTCACTGATCCAGATTCTCACGGTACAGCCTCCCTCACTTTGCCCTCCCTTCCCCAAACCCAGGGAAGAACCTGATCCTGAAGGTCCCTAAGTGTCGTCCTTAAAGTAATGGGTAATACAAACAGTGGTGCTAACAGGGAAAACTGCAGGTGCCAAAATTAGAAGCAGCTGCTGAGATCGGCAGCAGGAACTCAGAGATCCCATCTGTGAGACAATAGAGCAGAGGGAGGTCCAAAAGGTACATGGGGTGGGAAGAGCTTGGAGAAGATCTGCCTGTGCACTCAGGGCCGTAGGGCTGGGACCACAGAGGATGGAGCTTAGCAACCAAAAGTATGAATCAGAGCACGGCAATCACAGCCTTCACAGGGGGGGCCCTTGGCTGCTGAATCTTCCCTACCCTGAGAAGATAGATAGCTGTTAGATATTGATTCTCATAAATTTTCAAAGGTTTTAATGTCTCTCCTTCTCTCAATCAAATGCAACATACACCATAAAAGTAGAAAAAGGGAGTATATTCAAAATCAGTCAATGACATGTACATGGGTTGTAGGGACAAACAGATCTGTGTTCAAGTTGTGAGTCTCACCACCTATTAGTTATTTGACCTTGGACAAGTGGTTCAACTTCACTGAGCCTCAATTGTCTTACTGGCAAAATAGCTATCTTTTGAGGAGGAAACCCATTTTATATACATTTTATATATGTATTTTGTTCCATCAGGGGTAAAGATTACTGCTCAAAATATCCTTTAAGCATGCAGTCTTTGGGAACTTTTTACAAATTAATGACTGCCCTTATTTCTCTTAAACTTGACCCGCCTCTCCTTCTGTCCCTCGGGAAAGCTGTTATTTCCAAGATAAACAAAGCACCTGTCACATGCTAGACACTAATGTACTGACTATTACATTCTGTTGTTGGCACAGTGCTTGGCACACAATAGGTGCTCAATAAGTGCTCAATAGGTGTTCAATAAGGTGCTCAATCTTACCATCGGGATTCACACTAACAGAACTGAAAGTGGGACAGGAGATCATTGCTTGGTGCATGGGGTCTGGAAAGTAGTCACCAAGAGAGGGAGATAAGCCTAAATCGGTCATGAGATATAGTAAAAACAATCCTCCCCTCCCCTACTCCAGAGCTCGCTCTCTCTCTTTCCAGGCAGAGATGGCACTGAAAGGGCCTTGTCTTAATGAAGCAAGGAATTATCAGCAATCGAAGTCCAAATTAAAATAAAAAGATTCAAGCGTAGGATTGTCTCCATCAGACTGCTCTCTAAATACAAAGGGGATTTTACTTAAATCATCACAATAGGAGACGTCTTTTATTTCTCCTGGGATTCAAATCTTAATAAACATGAGACATTTCCCCACCTAATTCTCTCATCACCACCCCCACCATCACAAAACCACTTTGTCTCCCCATGACATCAGCACAACCCACCTCATTGTGTACCCTGACCGGCTTCCCCTCCTCCCACTTCTCCATGCTGCTCAGGAAGTAAGAACGAGCCTGGCAATGATGTTTGTGCTGGGGAAGAAGGGCACATGGCTGGCTACCTGTTAGCCAACTAGTCATCAGTAATGTTGGTAGTTCAAACCACTGAAACCCATTTAATGTGTGTGTGTGTGTGTGTGTGTGTGTGTGTGTGTGTGTGTGTGTATTTTACTCAATCAGGGGTAATGATTCCTGCTCAAAAGGAAAATACTCTTTAAGCATGCAGCCTTAGAGAACTTTTTACAAATTAATGACTATCCTTATTCATCTTTTCTTAAACATGACCCTTCTCTCCTCCTGTCCCTCGGGAAAGCTGATGTTTCCAAAGACAACAATGTGGATATCTACTTTCTCAGAAAAATCAAGAGACGTTAAAGGCAGCAGTTCCAAGGTGAGGAAAACTACAGCAGCATAAGACACAGCAACAAATTAATGTTTTTCGTGGTGTCTAGCAACCTTCATCCTGAACGTGTATAATTTAATAAGAATCTGGTGCTCCTTTGCGGCATGGTCAGAGACGGTTTTATTGAGAGCAGATCATAAGGACAGAGTGCTCTGTTGACTGCAGGAAATGGCGATGGGGGCTGGGAGAGGCCAGAGGGAGAAGGTCCTAGAAGCGCTGAGTCAGAGCTCAGCTATTTGGGGGATTCCAGTCTTCTCCCCCCAGGGATTCGTAGAACAAAAAAGACAACCATTTCTGACCCCTGATGATAAACAAGGGAAAGAACCCAAAACTCCACAGAATTTGGATGGATTAAAGAAACCCTAAAAAGAGCTACCTTAACGAGTTGGGAAGTTCAAAATAAAGGCAATACTAGTGGAAATGCGAGGGCAAGGCTAAAGCCATAACTTGGCCTACAGCCCTCCCCTAACAGACCCCACCATCTCCAGCCACCCTAGAACCTCTTTTGCATTCAACTGATGCTGGAGGTTAACACTCCCTGTGGGTCCCCAGCTTCTGGATAAGGGGAGGGTCCTTAGGATCGTTTGGGGATGGAAGGAAAATTAGGTGTAAGATTAGAAAGTGGCTGATGAGAATCCACACGTGGGTTACGAAGAATTGACTGTGGTCCCTGGGGTATCCTAGGAATCGCTAGCAATCGGAAAACACATCCCGCAAAACTTTACTTAAAGCGCAAAGAGAGCTGTGAAGTAGTGGAGTGTGAAATACGGCTCCTAACCACAGGGAGATTATAATCCCATTAGAAAAGCGAGTCACGGGAAATAATGAGAGGATGAAGAAGATGAAGACATTTTGGCTCTGTGGCTCATTGCTAAGAAGAAAGCAATGAGAATGGCAGAGGGAAGAGTGGTTTCTCTGCTGTCCTGGGAGTGGGCATTTCCAGCATCCTCGTCCCTGTCATTTTGGAGGGTTCCTCATTGCATGTGACAGGAATGGGCTGGAGTGGCCCTTGGCCCCCTGCCCCCACGGTGTGGGCACACAGCTCTGGCTCATCCAGCCAGATGCTCCCACCTGTTTCCGGATGTAGACAAGTCGAAGACAAGACCCCAGGACAATCAGGCGCACTCACAGAGTCTTCCGTAGTGTTCTACAATGGCTGTGCTGTCCTGGTCTTACTTCCTTTCGCCCAAGACAGTTGCTAGCTTTCTGTTTCCGAGCCACCGGACTTGCCTAGGTTCCAGTCTCCTGGCTGGCTCTCCAGTCTCCTGCTTATTCTCTGAGCCTCTGACTGCGGCTCCTTTAACGGGGTTCTGTTGCTTTGACCAAAAATACTGACTTCTACGGCCATCCTACTTGTAGGAAATTCCCTTGTTTCTAGTGTACTATTATTAGCTTTTAAAAAATAAGAACTGTGCTTATTCATCTTTCCTAGCCCCAGAGCTCTTGGCACTGATAGCTTCTTAGGAAGAATAAGATTAATTGCAAAAAAATTTAAAGGCATCAGATGATGAGTACTCTTTGGCGTATGTTTGTTCTACTACTACGTGGTACTTTGTAGATGCTCATTTTGGTATTGTGGGAAGAACCCAGCCTTTGGAGTCAAATTAAATTCCGCTCCCTCCTTGAATTCCTCAGGATGCTCAAACAAGACACTTACCCTCCCTGAGCCCCCATTTGCTCATTTGCAAACAGGGACAATCATTCTTAACTCCTGGGACTATTGTGAAAATTAAATCAGACATCAAATGAGGCCGTGATAGTCTTTTCAGCACATGGACTGGAACAACAGGATATCTGTTTGTACGAGAATAGAGGTAACCCTTGCTTACCTCCTACCATATATAAAGATGGCTTCTAAAGGGATCCCAGAGCTAAATGTGAAAGCTAAAACTATCAAACTCTTAGAAGGAACACGGAAGTATCCCTTAATGACCTTGGAATAAGCAATGGATTGTAGAGGTAATAAAGAAAGCATGAGCAATACAAGAAAGAAGCAGATAAATTGGACTTCAACAAAATTAAGAACTATTGTGGGTCAAAGGACAACAACAAAAAATGAAAAGACAAGCCACAGAATGGGAGAATATATCTGCAAAACATACATTTGATAAGAACATAATGGCGTATCTGAGGAGAAAGAGGGAGACTGGTAATAGGTAGAGGGTTCCTTTCTGGAGTGACAAAAGTGTTCTAAAACTATAGAGTGGTGATGGTTGCACAACCTGGACATACACTAAAACCTACTAAATTATATTCTTCAAATGGTATGTGAATGACATCTCAACAAAGTTACTAAAAATTCAATGAGACAGTGCTAAAATGTCCAGGTCTAACCACTGCACACAAATGCACATGGAGAAAATGCTCAAAATAGTCTAGATTGTGTTGCTCATATTTATGATTGATGAGGCAGAAAGTGCTAGAGAGAGTGACTAAAGGAAGGTGCTCCAGGCTGCATTAGTACAAGAATTCCTCCTCTCCAAAGCCACTGGACTGAGACATTCTTTTGTAAGAATCCTCCAGATGTCTCACAGGGGCTGTATGCCGTATTCACGCGTGTCTCACCTGTGCTTGAACTTGTCACCACTGTATGCATTGCCCCCAGTGGGCCTGTCCTTGGCCTTTATCCCTTCAGTCAAAATGCACGGAAAATGCTGAGGAAGTGCTCATTCTCCTCCCTTAGGAGTTGAATTCTTTCTTGTGGCCTCACCTTTCAGCGCTTTTTTCTTACTGCTGACTTATGTCGAATGAATTTGCCACAAAAACCGAATTCCTGATATTCAAATCATTTGTATAAAGTCAAGGGTTTGTTTGCTACTTGGTTTTGTTGTTGTTCATTTGTCTGTTTTTCATAAAATCATAGCAAAAAGATTAGGAGAGTATACACCAAAATTGTAACAGTGAACATCTCTGGGTTATATATCATAATGTTGTCCTCTTTCATATGCTTTGTGGTATTTTCCAAAAATTCTATAAAGAATCATTATGAAAAACACACTGTACATAGAAAAACATTGCATATTTAAAATGTTAAAATGTTAAAAATTAGCCCCAAGATGGTTTATGAAGAGAATTATTTCCAAAGCCAAAATGCCCCCCAGAGATGTATTATAATGTCTACTGGAGTTAATGTGTGGTGTGTGTATTTGTGTGTGTGTGAGAGAGAGAGGGAGACAGAGACAGAGAGACAAGAGTCAGCTTTATGTACATTTTACCTTTTCGGTGATGGTTTCTGTGGAATTAGGACACATCTTTGCCAATTTCAGGCCGAGGCAATAGTCGAATGTTCTTTTCGGTTTGCAGATTTCAACATGATAATTTACACCACTGCCCATACATCTTTTAACCTTCCCCTGGCACCTTCTCACTAGATTCTTGCAGGCAAAGGAAACCTGAGTGATTTGTATCACAGAGCCACCACCCCTCCATTTACAGTCTCGCAAAAAATTCTCGTCTAGACAATAATTAAAGTCAGAAATGTAACTTAATTAAAGCACGTCTTTCCCAAGCCCTGAGGGCCATTCCTCAGCACTTACACACAACAGTCTACTATTTATGTACACTGTTCTGGGGGGCGCGCGTGGGTATATCCTCTCAGGTACCCCCTTCTCTTCCTATCTCTATGAAGGAATGCGAGAAAGAACCAGGGTCGGGGAGGGCTGGTCGACATGGGTGTGAAGATGAAAGCAGGATGTTTTCCTCCATAGATAAAGGACAACTGTCAAGAATCACAGTGGTGTAATTAACACATCAAGAAAACAGAAACTGAATTTGATCAGTCAGGAGCCTTGTAAACCCTCAAGACGGAATATGCCCCAGAGATCACAAACCAGCAACTCAATTCCAGGGGCTTCGATGGCCTTCAGATATATTTAAGTCGGCCTACAGATTATCAGTTTGAAATTATAGCTAGCATTTAAAAGGAGGGGATTTTACCTAAAAATCCGATTTCCAGCTTCTTTTAAATAATTACAACACACAACTACAGAGCCAGCTCTTTTATGTTAGCAGGTGCTGGTGCTGAGTAACAGCTCCGTCCTCCAGGCATTCAGCGGGACATACTCCCCAGGGTACCCACATCCTCAGGAATCCCTGTCCCTCTGCAACAATGAGATCCAGGGACAGTCCCATTTATTGTCATACAACTGGTTTTGTTTTTCTGGTTGCCGGCCCGCTTCCATTTTTGTATACCTACTTGTATGGCCTTAGAGGACATTTGGGTTTGAGATCTCACCCACTATCCCCCTGCCCCCACTCCCAAACCACTTCCCCTGGTTGATGCCTTACCAAAGTCATTGCTTTGGCTAGAATTCTCCTTCCCTTTTCACTCACTGGTGCCTTGTCAGAAAATGGATCCAGGTGCAATCCTGAAATTACCTTAAAGGCATCATAAACTTCTGAGAGAGAAGTAGAATGATGATGTATAGTAGAAAAACTGCATTTGAAAGCACTGAACTCAGATTGAAGTCCCAAAAATAACAGGACTGTCAGAGCATGTGGGTCCAGACCTCAGCCCTTCAAATTTCTAGTTTAAGATCCTGAGCAATATATTGAACCTCTGAAGCTCTTTCCTTATCTGTGAAATGTAGATATTTTACCCTGCCTGACTCATAAGGTTGTTCTGAAAACCGAAGATTATATTCTAAGAAGGTGAGAGGACTAAATCAATTTAAGATAATTTGGGGTATGGGGGGAGGGAGTAAGTTATTAAATTACTTTGGATGGTTTGGCAAAAAAAATATGCCTTAGCAAATTTTCCAAATTTACTCTCTGAAAAACCAAATAGGATAATATGACTCTTTTTTTTTCTTTTAGAAAATTGCAAATAAAAAGTTTAATTTCAGAAACTGAGTTCACCATTTATAAATACACTAAAACATAGTCAGTGCAAATCCAGATTTAACAAAACAACTTCTCTAAAGGGTCATAGGCACATGAGTGACTTGTTTCATCCAGAATATTTAATTGGTTTGAAATTAGAAAATGAACACTTTTCTAGTTGTTGAAGAAAAAATTCTGAAGATAGATCATTGTTTAAAAAATCTGACAATTGACCCTTCATTCTGCTTCCCTGGGATTCTAAAAGACTCTAGTGATGGCTGAATCTTCATATAAATACACACACACACACATACATACACATATATATGCATATATATAAAAACATAATATTATATATATGTATATATAAAAGGCTATTCTTAGAACTGCCCATCTCCTCCCTGAAAATGGGCCATCTCTTCTTCTATAAGAACTTCATATATAATATGATCAAATTGGGGTCAGTGGGATCATATGATTCCTAATTTGTTTTTACCATTTACCTCAGTCTGTGGTTTGTTCATGGAATGTACAGAGGTGTTTTAAGTATGTCAATAACCTTTCTCTGTAACTCTCCAGAAGACCCAGCTAGCTCAAATTCTGCCTGCCACAGTGTCTACACTGCCCACTGGTATAGAAGTGTCCACCTACAAGCATTCTGTAATTGGTTCAGGACATGTATCATGACATGTATGTTTATAGGTGTATCTATGACATTCTGATCTGTGGCACCTAAAAAGGGGAGACTATGCAGAAATTGGTCACAAAATGAATAACTCTTTTAAATTGTTTAAATTTTTTCCAAATATGAAAATGATAGGTATTTATTACAAATAATTGGGTTATGGCCATAATTCTTATTGTAGGTATGTATCATAGATACACACTGTTAACATTTGATGAATTTCTTCTCCAGTCTTTTTTTTTATGTATTTCTTATTTAATTGACTATTTTGTCTGAAATCACTATTTTAACTGGCTATATAATATTTCATTTTATGATTATAACATTTTATTACAGTGGTGAATGGTGAAGGTGCATTTTCCTGATTATGATATTAATATACATGAATTAGGGACAAATTCAGCAATACAAAAATACACAGTAAGAGAAAAGTTATTGTATCATCTCAGCAGTCAGACTTTCAAAATTTTGTTTATATGCACATATATACAGATAAAGATATGCCTTTTTAAAATAAGTTCATGATACACATTTATACTTAGCCTACATTTTCCACTTCCTGTATCATAGGATCATTCCTATCAAGTAGGTCTATATCAGGTGTTCTGTTTGTTCCTTTGCTTTCTGAAAGAGAAAGTGTGTGCATGTGCACAGCTGGGGGAGGGGCAGAAGGAGAGGGAGATGTATCTCAAGCAGGCTCCATACCCAGCACAGAGCCTGATGTGGGTCTTGATCCCACCAATCCAAGATCATGACCTGAGCTAAAATCAAGGGTTGGTGACTTAACAGACTAAGCCCCCCAGGCGCCCCTACAGCTATCTCAGTTTTTAATGGCTATATAGTATTCCCTCATGTGGTTGGACTATCACATATTTAACAATCACCTACCAATGGGTTTTTTATTACTATCAGTTTTCACTAGCAGGAATGTGACTGTAATAAATATACTATGCATATTCTTTGTGGACTTGTTGATTATTTTTAAGATACAATCTTAGAAATGCATTACTGAGTCAAAAGCATGCTCTCTCCCATTCAAATTGCTTCCCCTCCCCCATTTGTGCGAATTACACTTCCACCAAGAGTAAATGAGAATGCCTGATTTCTACCTCTTCATCAATGGGATAGTTTCATCATTCCTAATAGTTAAAATAATATATCATTATTTTCATTTGTATCTTTTGATTCCTAATGAGATTGAACAGCTGTTCAAATGCTTCTTAGCCATTTGCATTTTTTTTTTTTTTTTGATGAACTGTGTTTCATTTCCATTAACCGTTTTCTATTGGGATACTCATCTTTTCCTTGTTGATTTACAAGAGCTCTCTCTAGTCCACGATGTTTTTTGTCACTCTTCTATTGATAGACAGTTGTTTTCCATATTTTATCATTATAAATAATATAGTAATGAATATTTTTATAAGTAGATATTTGTCTATGTCATATATATTATTTCTTTTGAACAGATATGATTAAAATAGACTAGATTAAAATACTCTAATACATGTTGCTAAAATGCTTTCCATAAAAGCCATGTCCATTTATACTCCCACCAGCCGATTATGAGAAAACCTATCTCATAACAACCCATTTCAAACCTAATCAGATTATTACTATAGGAGGCAGATCAAGACATAGAAGAGCACGACCTAGAAATAAGAGGCAGGTGACAGTCTGTCCTGCTATAGGATTTTTAGAAGCCAGGAAAGAAGGGGAAGACCTGAACATTTTGATAGAACTGAAATGGAGAGGCATACAATCTTTATTTCTTTTAGAATATGCCCTAAAACTAGCTCTGTCACAGTTCATTGAAAATATGTGATTGCTGTTAATTGAAGATAAGAAAGCTGATTAACACATTCAACTTCTAACCTTTTCATATCCTACCAACTAAGTCCAATTGCTTATTGTGCAGATGCCTACCTCTGTTAGAAACACTACAGTGCCAGTGAATCCAAAGAAACAACACAGCCTCTTCCTGGTGACAAGGTGAGAGTAGGGACTCCTGAAGCCAAGCCTGGATGACAGGAAACAGGAATAGCTTCTGTGTTTTGCCAATTAAAGTACAGAGAGGTGTTTTAGATGGAAGTCTAAGCCAGGGAAAACACGCAAATGTTACTTATTCGATAAGTAAACCAACAAAACACTTTGCAGCACCAAACTCGAATGGTCTTTTAATAACCAAAAACCAGCAGGTTCTCAGTTCTAGGTGCTTTTCCCAGTGAACAAAGCACATCATCGGGCATGAATTACAGCATGTGGGGGAATGGTAGCAGCAAGCCGGCCAGTAATGTCTAATGCAGAGAGTTGATAACGAATGTCTAATTAATGGTTCCGAAGTACTCTCAAGGTATAAATCCAATAACAACATTAAATAGTATCATCACCTAGTTAAAGCAATTAAGAATTAACAGCCTGTTTTTCTTCTTTCAAACACAGGTAATCACACCAAAAGGATCCTAACAAGCAAAACTGTAGAAGTAATGTATTTTTTGTTATATGTATATTTTTATATATAAGCTATAATTTATATATAAATGAAAAGTTCAGTTCTATGTCTTTTCCAGTATGATTTGGCTGATTTTGTGTGTTCTTCCCACCGGTTACTGGTTACAGATCACATTATAATCACCACTTTCTAACCAAAAGCATCAAGCTCACCATTGAGACTCTACCACACAGCATGACAGTGTCTTGCGAACGGTATTCTCTTTGTCTTTTGTTTTAGCAGGAACATTTCAGAGCCTGATTATTAATGGTACTGCTCTGTTGTGTTTCTTTCCATTTGGTTCTTACTCCCTCCTGGGACTTTGACACTTCCAAGGACTTCTAAATCATTTTACTAACTCAGACCCCTTTTCTATCCTCCAAGCATGTGCTTCTAAATACTAATTGGTAATTTCCACCTTATACTCTGGGTAGAGCTCCAGCCTCACTACCCAAAGCCCAGCTCTCAAGGTTCCTTTACTCCCATCTGCTTCTTCTTTTAGTTTGTAGTTAATGAGGTCACCAGCCTCAGTCACTGAAGTTCTAAAGGTCAGCTACTTCCTTCTAGTTCCTCGCCTCTCTTCCTCCTCTACGTTGATCTGTGCTGACCCAGCTTTGAGCGTGCCTGTTCTATTTGCCACACTATCTCCATAGTATTACCTTGGTTTTTGTCCATCTCAGTTCCTGGGAGGATGATCACCATCGCTTCCTAACTGCTACCATCACCAGGCTTTCTTCTCCCTATACCTTGAAAAGGCTGCTTCAGAAATGATGATATCATCACATCATTGTTCTTCTTAAAGCCTTTACTGATTTCCCATAGCCAACTGTACAGAACCGCTCCTGGATGAAAATGCATTTGTCAATGCAAGAGAATAAAACACATTTAAGATTGTGAATGCTTGATTCACAATTTTAAAACATTTGACTTGTGGCATATGAATCTCTATTTGCACTCTTGTCTTATGCTCAGAAATGGATACAGTGAACCTGACTTGGAGGAGTCCAATTACTCTGGTTTCTTCCCTGAGGATTTTTTTTTTTTAAGAAAAAAATTACTGAGATAGAATTCACAAACAGGGGGCACCTGGGTGGGCTCAGTGGGTTAAAGCCTCTGCCTTCGGCTCAGGTCACGATCCCGGGGTCCTGGGATCGAGCCCCACATCAGGCTCTCTGCTCTGCAGGGAGCCTGCTTCCTCCTCTCTCTCTGCCTGCCTCTCTGCCTACTTGTGATCTCTGTCACATAAATAAATAAAAATCTTTAAAAAAAAAATAATTCACAAACAGTAAAATTATCTTTTTCAAAGAAAGAGCACTAGTCAATAGTTTCTAGTATATTCACGGAGATATGCAACCATCACCATAAGGAATTTCAGAATATCTTACTACTCCAAAAAGAAATGCCAAGTTCCAGAACACTTTATTATCCTAGAAAGAAATGCCATGCTAATTATCAGTCACTCCCCAATCTCTCTTTTTCCTAGCCCCCAGCAAACACTAGTCGACTTTCTCTAGCTACAGATTTGTCTGTTTTGGATATTTGACATAAAATGGAATCATATAATATGTGTCCTTTGGTGTCTAACTTCTTTCATGTAGCATAATGTTTTCAAAGTACATCCACATTACAGTATCAGTACTTAATTCCTTTATATGGCTTGATAATATTCCATTATATGGATATACCACATTCTGTTTATTCATTTATCAGTTGACAGACACTTGGGTTCTTTCCACTTTTTGGTAATTATGAATAATGCTGCTGAGAACATTCATGTACGATTCTCTTGGGTATATATACTTAGAAAAGGAATTGCTGCATCAAACAGGAGATCTATTTGTAGCATTTTGAGAAATGGCCAAATCTTTTCTAAAATGGCTGTACCATTTTACATTCCTACCGGCAATATATGAGGGTTCTAATTTCTCTACATCCTTACCAACATTCATTATTGTTTATTTTTTTCTAATTACAGTCATCCTAGCGGGTATGAAGTGGTATTTCATTTGGTTTTGGTTTGTGTTTACCCTAATGACTAATGATGCTGAACATATTTCCATGTGCTTGTTAGCTGTTTGCTTATCTTCTTAGGAGAAATTACTTTGGATCCTTTGCCCATTTTTAAAATGAGTTACTTTGAGTATTATGAGTGAGTAGTAGGAGTTCTTTATGTATTCTTGTTGAATAATATTCCATTGTATGGAATACAAATTTCTTCTTAAATATATGATTTATAGATATGTTCTTTCATTGTGCAGGTTGTCTTTTCACTTTTTTCATGATGTAATTTAAAGCACAAAAGCTTTTAATTTTTATGAAGTCCCACTTAGCTGCTTTTTCTTTCTTCACTTGCTTTTGGTGTCATATCTGAGAAAACTATCTAATCCTGAATCATGAAGATTTAGTCCCATGTTTTCTTCATAGGTTTTTTATAGTTTTACCTCTTACATTTAGTTCTGTGATCCATTTTGAGTTCATTTTTGTGTAAGGTATGAGTTAAGGGTCCAACTTCATTCTTTTACTTGTGGATATACCTCTGTCCCAGAGCCATTATGTTGAAAAGACTATTCTTCTTTTACTCTCTCACTACTTTAAATGTGTCATCCTCTGGCTTTCTAGACTTCATGGATTCTGATGAGAAATCTGCTGTTAATATTAGTGAAACAATACCATACACTTCTCCCTTGCTGCTTTCCAGATTTTTTGAACTTTGGCAATCTGATTATGACATATCTCAGAGTGAACCTTTTTGAGTTTACCCTACTTGGAATTCATTGAGCTTCTTGAATATGTAGATTCATGTTTTACATCATCATTTTCAGGCATTATTTCTTTAAGTATTCTTTCTGTCCCTTCCTATCTCTCCTTTCCTTCTCATACTCCCATTATGTATATGTTGGTACACTTGATGGTGTAACACAGGTCTCTGAATTTCTACTTCCTTTTTTTCATACTTATTTTTCTTCCTGTTTATATATTGAATAATCCCCTTTGATTTGTCTTCAAGTTTTCGGAATCTTTTGCCTACTAAAAGTTGCTATTGAATTGTATTAGTGAATTTTTCATTTTAGTTATTGTGCTTTATAGCTCCAAAATTTCTATTCGTTTTTCCCATAATTTCTCTTTATTCATATTCTATTTGCTGATATATTCTTCTCATATTTTCCTTTGTTTCTTTTGACACGACTTCCTTTAGTTCTCTGAACATATTTATGGTCACTGGCTTAACATCTTTGTGTAGTAAGTCCAATACTGGGTCTTCCTCAAAGATCATTTCTATTGACTGCTTTCTTCCCCCTATCTATGCAATATACTTTCATGTTTTTTTGTATGTCTCATCAACTTTTTTGAAAGATGGACATTTAAAATAGTATAATACAACAACTCTGGAAATCAGAGGAACAAAGCCTCTGCTTCTTCTGAATAAATGGAAATAATGCATATCTCATCAAGATATTTTCAGATTGAATGAGTTAATTCTTAGATAGCCCTTAGTGTAGTGTATATGTCATAATAATCCCTCAATAAATGATAATACAAGGAAGTAACCAGAAAGCTCCCATCTCTGAACAAACTGGCTCACTGAAGCTACATGAGTATGTTTCCATTTTGAAAAACAAGGTATGTTTAAAAAGTGAGAGTATTGCCTGTATGCAGTCTTGCATCTCTCACCACAGAGATATTTCCCAAACTGATTCACATGCATTAATCTTTCTCATGTATGCCACATGCTACCCTCCTATAAATCACAGACTTCTAAGAAACATGTCATTCACTCACTCATACATGTATTCTCATGATCAACATTTATTGGGTATGTTACAAATGCCAGGCACTAATCTTTTTTTTTAAGATTTTTAGAACTTGTTTATTTGAGAGAGAGGGAGTGAGTGAGAGTAAGAGAGAGAACAATCTGGGAGAAGAGCAGAGGGAGAGGGAGAAGCAGACTCCCTGCTGAGCAGGGATCCTGACCTGGGGCTCCATCCCAGGACTCTGGGATCATGACCTGAGCTGAAGGCAGAGGTTTAACCAACTGAGCCACCCAGGTGCCCCTACACATGCTGGGTGGTAATCTTCACATTGGTAGAGGGTGATGAACAAGCAGACAAGCTCCCTGCCCTCATGGACATTACCTTCCACGAGGATATGGCGGTAGATTCTGGTGACTCCACTCTAGCAGTAGAGACTGAAAAAACTAAGATGGAATTTACCTAACCCTTTGATAGCTTAGGCTCTGCTATGATCCAGATTCCACTCAGAAAACCCCCATCAGTGGGATTTTGAAGTCAGAGTAAAGATCATGAGGTAGATGTTGCATTTCTACTGTTCCTGCCAGAGGGTTAAGTATCACGTAGTCTCTTTAGCAAAGTCCCAGTAACCTGTCCCTAACTTCATGTGTTTCAAGAAATAGAGATTCCCACTTTGGTGGAGGAGATGATGGTGTGACCCTAGAGCAGGCAGTGGTGGCATCAACTTCCCGATTTTGACCTTTGTACAGTGACCAACACAGAGTGGCCAATTCTCTTGTGTCGTTCCGAGCATTAGCTCAGAAGCTCTGCCTGTCCCCAGTTCCTGTAAGACTGCATATGTCACCTAAAACCAATGCAAACACCCTTCCTGCTTAAACCAGCTGGAATGGATTGTATTATCTGTTACTGACTCCAGAGCAATACAAGAAAACAAATCATAGAAAGATAAATTAAAAAAAAAAAGGCACATATTCACTATCAGAAGTGCTCTAAAAGGTGAGAGATGTAAGATGAGGAAAGGTTTTTCAGAGGGAGTCGTCCCAAAGTCTCCTTGAGGGAGTGAATTGAAACCAAGACCTAGGGAAGGGAGGGGCTAAGAGAAGGCAGGGAAAGAGATTTCTGGATCAAACAAACATCAGGAGCAGAGGCCCAGATTTGGAAAAGAGTTTGTTGTATTCCATCCTCAGAAAGAACAGCAGCATGATTGGAGATTGGGGACAAAGCGCATGAGATGAGACTAGAAACCCAAGCAGGTTCTACAGTCGCTCAGAGTCTGGCCCAGTCTGGTGCCAGTCTGCAAACCATTTGTCCAGGACCCATGAGAAGTCCAAAACATACGAGTAAATGTTTAGAAATGTTGTAGCAGTTTGACGTTGTCACAGCAGTCAAGCAACATTTTTATCACATTTAAGAAAACGATCGCTCCACAACAGACTGAAAATTTGAACAAAAACCAAAACAAAACTGGTCCTTCAGCACAAAGCATTTGAGAAGTGTTGTTCTCCATGTCTTGCCTCTCAAATTTATCCGTGAAAGGCCAGATAATAAATGTTTCAGGCTTTGGGGGGCTATAGGTACTCTGTTGAAACTATACACCCCTGTCGTTGTAGCACAAAAGTGGCCATAGGCAACATGTAAATACAGGGGTATGGCCGTGTAGCAATAAAACTTTATTTATAAGAACAAAGGATGGGCAGATTTTGGCTTGTCATGCGGGTTGATAAACCAACCTAGTTTTAGGCCACAGTAAGGAGACTGTACTAGATTCGAAAGGCAATAAATCGGGGTGCCTGTGTGGCTCAGTGGGTTAAAGCCTCTGCTTTCAGCTCAGGTCTTGATCTCAGTGTCTTGGGATCGAGCCCTCCCTCGGGCTGTCTGCTCAGCGGGGAGCCTGCTTCCCCCTCTCTCTCTGCCTGCCTCTCTGCTTACTTGTGATCTCTGTCAAATAAATAAAATCTTAAAATAAAATAAAATAAAATAAAATAATAAAGGCAATAAATCCATCTGTTTAACCATTGTATATTAATTATACTTCAATTAAAAAAAACAAAACAAAAAAACTTTCCTGCTTAATTGAGACCATCCCTCACTCTTGATCCTTACCCATCATGCCTGCAAGTATTTGTAAAGTCTTTGCTTCAGTGACTCTAAGTCAGAAACAAATCTCAGAGCTCCTCCTAGCCCTAATTCGGCATTCTCCTCATAGTGACCCGGCCCTGGCAGGTTAAGTCTCTGTTAAAGGGCAGGGTCCCTTTTGTCTATTATCTGCATCCTCAAAGAATGAGGATGATACCGTTCACCCTGTGTTGGCCTGATGAGTCAAACAATGGCCCCAAGGGGCCACAGCCTTACGTTCTCCAAGACCTGGTCAAACCTAGGTCCACATTGCCCTCTGAGTCATCAAGTCACCTCAGTGCCTGGTTCCCTGGAACACAGTGTCCCATTTTTTTCTTCTGTACAAAGTTAGATTTCTAAGTCCCAAAGTACTTCTGTGACCACTGCCCATCTGTAGCTCTTTTGGTATGTCTGAAACGGTTGTGTTGGACAAGCGGCCCACCCCATGTGTAGTCTTGTTTTTCTCTGAGCTCAGATACTGCCACAGGCAGGAAAGCCTTCTGCATTCACACATGTCTCCCTTCACACAGCACCCACTTCATAAACACCACCCAACCCCCATACAGTAGAACGCCTTATTCTCTCTCCCACATGGAGCATAGACAGCCGTGTGAGGAGGCGGACTCCTACCAGTAGGTCTCGCACACAGAGGGTACAGAGCTGAAGCAGTTCTTGCTGAAATCTCTTTTATTTAAGATTTCTTTCACTGACTCATGACAAACTTAATGGGTAAAACTTTGCTGTTGCAAGTTTCCTTAAAATATCCCTTCTGGGCCTACCACCGTTTATCTTGGCAACAGGTAGCTTGGAGAGTTTTGGAAAGTCTCAGCTTGGCAGAGCCTCAGAGCTACTGGCACATTAAAGATTAATAAAGCGCATTTAACTGAGCTCAGGACACTGCAACGTGATCCTTCACCGTGAAATGTGCAAGATTCTTTGTTTGCAGTGAACAAAACTGAAGCCCCATCGTGACAAGCTAAGATAGGAAACAATCAGGAACTTTGTGTGTCTTTCCCTGGGAAATTGATGGGTAGGAATCAATGTCCCCGCTCAGCCATACTCTCACTTAGCATTCTCAGGAACTTAAGATGGATATCCGCGAACGATGCACAGAGCGGGGCATTCAGTGAGCTTCCAGAACCACAGAGATAGTCCAAACGCAGCTGCCTCCTTAAAGCGTAAGAGAAGACGGACTCTAAACAAATTCCTAATCTGGCAGCTTCTCCAATCAAAGGCAAGATAAAGCAAAGCATTTGAAAACATTTCGGACTTGCTGAGTAAAACAGAATGCTGGTGCTTGCCTGAACAGTAACCTAGGAAGAAGAAAACACTTTCTGCCTGCATAGGTGCGGGGGCCGGCAGCAGAATGAGCCAGGGAAGGTTTTAAATGAAAATAAAAATTAAACAGTCCTGTACCTCCTAACTGCTGGTTCACCAGAGGAATCTCCCCGCTATCCATCTGGGAACACCTGGACACATGCAACAAATACTGGGGACAGACCCGTGGAGGCAAACATTTAAAAATGTATCACTCTGAATTCTGGCAAAGTGCTCGCTGGCTCCACGTGCTGGGTAATGCCTTGTGTCTATTTACACAGCAATCCCCTCACGTCCTCCAGAAAAATCCCAGGCAAACCCTGCACCGTGCACATCAGAGCTCAGGAGCCCAGCGCTAAGCACGGCTGACTCTCTTTCTCCCGCACCGACATAAATACTAAAGAAGAAATAAAAAAGGAAGAGAAAGGAAAATTCTGTCCTTACCGAAAAGGCATAGCAGACAGGGACGGTGAGTGTTTCACGTTAGCCCACTCAGTGCTTTCTCTTTCATTCAGTCAATGTTCTAAGGCTATTGATGAGCGTTCCCGGGGTTCTCGGATCTTCCTTCAAGAGTTTTAATCACCGGCTTCCCCAGCCCGGGGTTTAACAAACACCGCTGTGTTCTGTCAATATTTGTATGCAGCACCACATTGGGCAACCAGCCAACGCACCGAGTTTCAAGAGGCAAGGGGAGAAAACTGACACCCTAACAAACATGCTTCCCTCCTTTGTGTCTTTCAAGGTGGTGCGCAAAGTGTCATCTTTGATTCTGACAAGAGCTAAAGATAGCCTCTTTTTGTGACTTTCTCCACTGCCCCCAAACGCCAGGCTGGGCTGCCCGAGTTGGGCTCTCTGCAAAGTTTGTTTTTTGTCTCCCTGCCCTGAAGTTCTCTGCACAACCGCCCGCCCGGCTTGCCTCTCCACCAGCTGCACTTTAAATGTATTTTAATTGGCTGGAATGTCGAAAGAATCCATTTGGCAGTCGTTTGCATGTGAAGCACGCCCAGGGCAGCTGAAGGAGGCCCCAGAAGCGGCCGATTACTTCATCAAAAGCTGCAGTTTGAATACCATTGACTCCTACATAACTACAGTGAACTCCGTTCTATAGGCAAGAAGGAGTAATTAATAATTTGCTGAGAAAATTCTTCATTCATCTAAAAGCCAGAAATGCAAAAGAAAAAAAAAATCCCTGCAGACACAACAGTTCTTGTGAAAGGCTTGATTTATAGCCTCCAGTTCTACTCTTCACAAACATTGACTTTGTATAGCATTACAGGAGGGGGTATAATGCATAATTCGGTTTGCTTGAAAAGTTAATTTAAGTAATTTTCCTTTTGAATGATCCCCTGAGATACATCGTTCTATTACCTCTTTGTACATTAGCCATATGCTACAATAAATATTGTCAATACTTGTGGCATTTCCTCATTCCCTGTATTTTTCTTGGTTGTTTGCAATAATTAGTTTGTGGCCTCCACTAGATCCAGTCACAAATAAATTCACTCTGAGTCAAAGCGGATAATCATCACTACCCAGAATTTATGAGCCGTACTGAAGTTTAAAACACTCAAAGACAAATGTCAGTTTAAACAGATTCTAATCAAGGGGGAAGGGGGGGCATATGCACATATACACATATGTATGTCTTAAAAATAAAATAATGATAAGATGTATACAGTAATAAAGAAATGCAATAGCCTTTAAGTGGGTCTTTTTTTTAAAAAAGATTTTGTTTATTTATTTGACAGAGAGAGAGAGAGAGATCACAAGTAGGCAGAGAAGCAGGCAGAGAGAGGGGGAAGCAGGCTCCCTGCTGAGCAGAGAGCCCGATGCGGGACTTGATCTCAGGACCTTGAGATCATGACCTGAGCCGAAGGCAGAGGCTTAACCCACTGAGCCACCCAGGCGCCCTAAGTGGGTCTTTACCAATATTTTACTGAGAAGCCTTTCCAGTAGCTTATATAAACTGGGTTTACAGATTTAGGAACTCTGGGAAGTATATTTTGAAGAAACATCATAAGTAACCCTGACCTTCACCCCTCATTAAGAACCCCTGGTTCAGAGTCAGAATATCTAGGAGGATCTTGGCACTCTGAGGATGTCTCTCAATGGAAAATGTGAGCCAGAGAACATTGTCAAATTTGTTCTAATGCCTTTTCCTCACTTCAATAAAATTGTGGTTCATAACAAGACAGTACAAGAGAAAGAATGGTGTACGCAAGTTGCTTCGGTCAATTTGCTGAACGGCTCAGAGATTAAAAACACTTAATGGGCTTCATTTGCAGAAAGGCAGAGGAGCAGAAGATTAGGAGAAAGGATGGGGGGGCACCTCCATGGGCACACAACCTGCACAGTCACACAGAGCCCCCAGCTCAGAAAGGATCTGCCCTTGGAGTAATCTGTGTTGCTGCCATCTTGAAATCCTTCACTCTTGAGCCAGGGACCTTACATTTTCATTTTGCATTGGGTCCAGCAAATTATGCAGCTGGTCTTGACACACATAGCATAAATCTATCCATTTCAACACATGGTTGGAATTGGAAATCACTGGGAAGACCATACTGAGGGTGTAGCTAACACCCTGCTTTTGGCATGCCCAACATTCTACTTAAGATTTTGGAGCCACTGAGAGGATTGGGGAATGTGACGTGGGAAGAAGACTCCAGCAAACACGGGGTGAAAGTGATATGGCAGGTTCTGACTGGTCTCCCTTGAGCCAATGGTTCAAGGTTTGGCTCTATCACCATACTTCATTTTACTGTTTCAGAGAGATTTTTTTTTCTTTCTCATATATCCATTCCCCAACTGTCATTCTGTGGACAGAAAGCTCCATGTATAACCATCATCCAATTTTAAATTATTCTAGAGCCTTGATTCAAGGTTTGACAAAATTAAATTCAGTTCCAAAGATTTAGGCATGTTTACCCAATACTGCAATGTCCAGTGGCTCACAAGTTACTGTCCCATGGGTCATCTTATGCTCCTAAAGGTGTCCGAGATCAACCCTTACACCTGAATTTTCACCTGCCTTGGCCTTAACAGAAACTATACCAAAAAAAAAAAAAAATATATATATATATATATATATATATATATTTTATAATTTATATATTATTTTATATATTTTATATTTTTATTTTATATATTATATATATATTTTTTTTCTTCTAGAAAATAAGTTGTTCTTAGACATCAAATACTTAATGTTGCTGGTTCTTGTATATGTTAGCTGGACCTCTAGAACATTAACATTAACACCTTCCTCTGATACTGGTACTTAGCCAATGATACTCATGCTTAGCAAGTAAAATAGATTCACGTTCTAGAAATAGAATACAATTTAGAAATCGGCTGGTCCAAACTATTATTTTTTAAAGGGATAATTAAGGCAAGAAATGATTAATGACTTCCTAGAAAGTCAATAAAACAACCTGTTCAGGTTGCACACTTCCTTTTGCTACACATGGTCCTATGTTGGCCTGCCCAAGTGGTTCCCCATTCTGACTTGTCCATTATTCTCCTGGCTCCAGTCTACTTTCATTCCTCCAGGTTTATTTCAAGTGCCCAAGTCCTAACACTTTGTCTTACTCCATATGAACCACTTTCATCCACAGCCTGAGCATGCTGCTTCTATAAGGGTATCTGATCTACATATGACACGGCATAGCCTTCATAGAATAAGGCCACCTAGGAATTCTTGGATCTTTTGATGTAAGTTCTTCTCGGCCACTTAGAATGTTTTATTCTGTATCCTGGTAGAGGCAGATTTGAAAGTTCACAGTGTCCAAGGAATAGCAAAGTGATCCTGTTTTAACTCCCTGCCAGAGCTTGTCAGCTTATGCTGCCCTTCTTTACCCATAATCTGAAGATTGGGTTTCAATAGGTGAGGAATTCCTTAGACTACAGTTGACCAATACTGGGCCATATAGGGGCATATGGTGAGTCATGGACACAAAGTAAGAAACCATGTTCTGGGATGCAGAACAATCCATTAGAATGATCTGGTAGATTCTAGAAGTCATAGAAATGTCAAGGGTTAGAACCAGGAAGGCAAAGGGAAAGGTTCTGATGGAAGGTCTTAGTGCTACTGAAAACAAACCAAATGCCCATTGTGCTACTTTTCTTGCACTCACCCTGACAGGGCCCCAACTTACTCATGTGTCCATGGATAGCACTAAGACCACTACCCATAGGTATAGTAACTAAACCTGCCACCCAAGATTAGACTATGCACTTTTGTCCCACTCTTCAGTCATGGAAACAGTGAAGCCATGGAAACTTGGAAAGCACTCAAAACCCCCATGACAAACCCAGGTCAGTCAGGCAGTAGGTCAGAATCCAAGAAGACAGATGAAGCAACAAAGTCTTGATTTCTGGCCAACCAGAAGACTCGCACAAGGCAGATGGCCAAATCACTGAAAAAAGGCAAATCCCAGGTTTCTTGGTTCTTCAGGAAATAAAGAAACAAATCAAGACAAACAGCAAGTAGACTAATACTGTTTTTTAAAAGATGACCATAAAGGGTTTCTGCTTGGGAAAGCAGTAACCTTGTCTTAAACATGGCCAGCCTGTGGCTTAGGGACATTATTCACCAGGAAGTAAACAACCCAGCAAGAAAAACCAACAAAACATTTGATCTGTTCAATTCAATCAGACTGGTATTAATGGAGTTCATGCTGACTGAGCACAAGGTCCTGCCCAGGATCACAGGGCTGAGTGAGAAATCGTCCTAACATGGGGTTATATATTACTATGTTAGGGCTGCCATTGCCAAGTGCCACAGACCCAGAGGCTTACACAACAGAAATTTATTTTCTCACAATTCTGGAGGCTAGGTATCTGCAGGGTTGATTTCTTCTGTCTTGTAGGTAGCCATCTTCTCCCTGTGTCTTTACACGGTCTTTCTTCTGTGTGTATCTGTGTCCTAATCTCCTCTTGTTGTAAGGATATGAGTTAGGGATGCCTGGGTGGCTCAGTCAGTTAAGCATCTGCCTTCAGCTCAGGTCACGATCCCAGGGTCCTGGGATTGAGTCCCGCATTGGGCTCCCTGCTCAGCGGGGAGCCTGCTTCTCCTTCTGCCTGTTGCTCCCCTTGCTTGTACGTTCTCTCAATCTCTCTCTCTCTCTGAGACAAATAAATAAATAAAATTTAAAAAATATAAGTATATGAGTGAGATTAGATTAGGGCCTACCCTAAAGACCACATTTTAAATTATTACCTCTTCAAAGATTCTATACCTAAATACGGTCACATTCTGAGGTATTGGGGTTAGGACTTCCACATACAAATTGGATCAAGGGGTTATAATTCAGCCTATAACAGGTGACTAGGAGGCCACTTCTCATTTACTCCAGAAGCACGTTACTATTGACCATTCACAGATGGGGAAATTTGGGCACATGGAGATTAAGAAATCTGTCAGAGGAAGAGAGAAGAGCCCATATGATTCTAGAGCTCCAGGTCTTAACTCAACACCTAGCTATCTTTCCAGAAGCCAAGGTTGTTGATATATTTGATAAAAATGATTCCCAACATACCTGGTACCCATGAGATGAATCTCATACTCCATGAGTCCCCAGAGCTTGGCCAACATAAGTCCAATTCATCAAGCATTTATCGAGCATCTCTCAAATAAGCCAAACTTCTCTGCTGGCTGGTAATTTTTCCTAAGAGATAAAAACAGTAGTTATAGGTACGGGGCAAATCATCAAATTTTGGAGAAAGATGAGGCTTAAGGACCTGGGGTTAATGCCTTGATGTCTACTGAGGAGTGTCCCATGAATAAAAAGGGAGGCGGACAGCTGATGGAGATCCCTAAGGATAACGTTCAGCCTTCAGGAGCCAGAAAACCACATGTCAGCTCCTAAAAGTGACAATTACGTCTGAAGCTGTAACTTAGAATCCCTGGGCAAAATGATGATCGCAGGTGAGGAACAAAGAGAAGGGAAGGAGGAGAGAGAAGAAGGAAGAAAAGGAAGGAGGAAAACACGATAGGAAACATTGGAGAGGCACTTGTTATGTGGCAGGTATGATGCTAAACACTACTTACACTGCCTTTTTTGATCCTCACAAAAGGCTAGGAAGGAAATTGTACTCATCTTTATTTTAAAGATCCATAAACTCAGGCTTGGATGTGTTAACACTTTTGTTCACATTGTCACAGAGAGAAGTTAGATCAAGTTAGATCACAACTAGGCAGAGAGGCAGGCAGAGAAAGAATGGAAAGCAGGCTCCCTGCTGAGCAGAGAGCCCAATGCGGGGCTCGATCCCCGGATCCTGGGATCATGACCTGAGCCGAAGGCAGAGGCTTTAACCCACTGAGCCACCCAGGCGCCCCAGTGGAGCCAAGTTTTAAACCCAGTCTTATATATGTTTTCCTTAAACCACCCTGCCTTCCCTCTAAAGGAAGCAACAAGAAGCAAGCAGGAAGCTCACGGTAACAGTCAATGGGACTGTGGGGGTGAGGCAGTACCTCTCATGAGAGCCTCCTTATCCCCACAAGTCCAGTACCTAGGAGGTCAAAGCCCTTGCGTGTGAAACTGTGACATTGATTTCAGAAAAGACTGGCTGCTACTAAGACCGTGAACTGCGGTGTGAACCGCAGAGAGAAAGGTCAGAGAGGCGGTCTGCTGATGGGTAGGGCCAGCACAGGGCTGAGCTCTCTGATAACAAAATAAATGGGGCTTACTGATGGGGTTCGCTTACTTTATGCAAATGAATCCACCCCATGTATTTATTCCTTTGTTGCGTGGGGGTTTGCCTTGATAAAATATATCAGCTCCAACCACCAGGGAAAATAAATCTTGCTGGCCATTCAGAAACCAGACTCCAGATTCAGAGCTGGATGAGACAACCTTTTAGTGAAATCAGTGGACTGCTGAGCACCAGGGAATCCACACGTTGTTTATTCAGGGAACAGATAACGATTTATAGCTGGGAGAGGGACAGAGACAGAGTCAGAGAGGAGAGAAAAACACCCTGACTTGTATTTGTATTCAAAGAGTATACTTTAAAGCACCAATATTTAAAGAGCTGTCAGAAGATTAGGGGTGGGGGTGCCTGGGTGGCTCAGTGGGTTAAAACCTCTGCCTTCGGCTCAGGTCATGATCCCAGGGTCCTGGGATCGAGTCCCACATTGAGCTCTCTGCTCAGCAGGGAGCCTGCTTCCTCCTCTCTCTCTGCCTGCCTCTCTGCCTACTTGTGATCTCTGTCTGTCAACTAAATTAATTAATTAAATCATTTAAAAAAAAGAAGATTAGGGGTGAATGAACCAATATTTTGGAAGCCACAGATGGTGGCTTACCATGTATGACAGCAGGTGCTGAAAACAAATAGAGAATTCCAACTTCCATTTTATCTTGACCATGGAAGAAGTCATCAAAATAGTGAATGAGAAATAAAATTAATGCTATGAGGTTTATAAATGAATTTCTGGTAAGTGATTCTTCCTAACTTTTGTCACATATAAAGTCATGATAGGATCTTATATCCTCCAAGGTTTCATGTGCTGGCTATTTGAGAAGATAATTCAATAGCATGTTGGAGAGCCATCCATGCATATTACTTTCTCTGTGGCAGATCTTATTTCAAGAGCCTCATATAGAATAGCTTTATGAAGGTAGATGCTGTTATTACTCCCATTCTACAGGTGGAAGAACTAAGGCTCTGTTAGTTGTCCTCACTCACAATGACATAAATGGTGAGCTGTGACTCGAACCAGGAAATCTGGCTTCTTGCCACTGCCTATCCTGCCCCTTGTGGTAACACACTGCCCTGGGATTTAGGAGTTGAGCAGCTGGGCACAGAGTCCCAGCTCCATCTCTCCATCTGGCTTCACTTTGGTGCCCTGCTTGTCCTTCTACTACCTTCACCAAAGTAGGGATGTCTTCTCTTCACATCCGCATTGGTCTATGCAGATGCCCAGTTTGATAGAGATATCTTAAACTTGTCATTTTTGTTTGTTTGTTTTCTGCCCAGGAAGATGTTTTGCTAAAGCATTCTGTGCAAAGTGATTTTTTTGGTCAAGGCTCAAAAACTAAAAAAAAAAAAAAACACCAAAAAACAAAAAAACATTTTTTGTTATCTTAGAATTATAGATTTTCTCATGGGCATTCTTTCCTTTCCTTTTCTTTTCTTTCTTTTTTTCTTTTTTTCTTTCTCATAGGCATTTCTTGTCTATGGAACTTACCTTGGCTATTCTCTATCATGTTAATCCTCCCCAGAGACCAGAGCTTAGGTGAAGGAAAAGGATAGGTCTACAGGTAGCCATGCAGGGGAGGAAGAAGAAAGAAATGAGGGTCTCTGGGCCTGAACTTGTCTTAAGGCTTGTTTTCAGGTTGACCAACTGCCCAACCCATGTCTGTGCTATATACTTCTTTCTGACAAAAAAGAAACTCTTCTGTTCAGGCAGAGGCAGCAGGTCTCAATGAAAAGGCGCCAGTCCTCTCAATTGGACACACATAGGGTCTGCCTTTGCTCTGCCATTTACTAACCGTGCCCCCTTGGAGAGGTGCCTTGACCTCTCTGAACCTTAGAGTCTTCATTTCTAAGGAACTGATAGTAAGACTTTTTTAAAAAAGTACTTAGATAATAAATATGAAAATATCTGGTTTCTTAGTGGTCCTTAGTTTATATGAATTTTTCTTTTCCTCCGTGGCCATGGCTGGACTAAAGCTACTAAGCATGAAGACAACTGAGACATTCTTGCTCACAGATCTCTTCTCAAGTACTCTGGACTTACGGACATTTTCACCATGCACTGAAGTGCCTACTGACATTGTCTTAAGCTGCACAGGCAAAATCAGTTGCTAAGAAAAGTCTTATAATGGTAAATACCTATAATGGTAAATGACATCATCAAGCTCTTCTATAGGGTTTCTGAGCTGAGCGTGACTGAATTCTAATTAGATGTGAAAGAATCCAGAAAACACATGGGTCCACAAGGCAGTTTGCTCACTTGACTTACCCAGTGTGGTAAACCTTTAAGATGACTTAATGATACAGGTGCATATAATTATTTAATAGGTTTAAGGGTCATTTCAAAGAGAAATGTTACCCTATTTTATTTTAGTTTATTTATTTATTTTTTTTAAAGATTTTATTAATTTATTTGACAGAGATCACAAGTAGGTAAAGAGGCAGACAGAGAGAGGGGGGGAAGCAGACTCCCTGCTGAGCAGAGAGCCTGATGCAGGGCTCAATCCCAGGACCCTGAGATCATGACCTGAGCCAAAGGCAGAGGCTTTACCCACTGAGCCACCCAGGTGCCCCATCCTATATATTTTTTTTTAGAAGCAACAAAAAAAATCCCTACTTTTATAAGTATGGATGTACATGAAAAAGTTAATCTTTCAAAGTCATCATACTCAAAGGGCATTTTTATTATCCTCCCCATTGGCCATTTTTCAATGTCTTCCCTCCATTCTACTTTTGTTCCCTTCCATTAAATTATAGGGGAGGCTGGGGCACCTGAGTGACTCAGTCAGTTAAGCATCTGCCTTCCACTCAGGTCATGATCCCAGTGTCCTGGAATCAAACCCTGAGTCAGGCTCCCAGGTTGGTGGGAAACCTCTTTCTCCTGCTTCCTCAGCCCCCTGCTCATGCTATCTCTCTGTCTCTCTTGCTTGCTATCTCAAATAAATACAAATAAAATCTTTTTTAAAAATTACAGGACAGGAATTTAAGAAAATCAGATTAGAGAACACCCTGGCAAAAAAGAAAAAATAAATTTAATGCAAGCCAGTAACGCTAGAATAATTTTTGCTTATATAAATATGATAAGTTTAGGAAACATCAGTTCCACATCCAGCAAAGATGTCTGGAAGAGATCAGTAATGTAATTATTAATTATTTAGTTATGTATTCTAACTCAAAAAATGGCTTGAATCATACATGGGAAGAAGGTAAAATTTATAACAGCAATCAAGTACAGATAGTTGGCAAAATGTATGCAAAATTATGATATATGGGAATAATAAAAACTTTCACAAAGAAAATAAATAAATAAGCCATTCAGTTCAAAGCCCAAGATCAAAATAGTGAGATGGTAATTAGAGGATATTCTTCTAGATTTGAGATCTTTTAAAAGATCACTAACCTAAATGCTCCTGTGTAGGAAATTTTTATTTGGTATGGATAGAACACCTTGCTGAGGAGCAATGAGAAGATTAAAAAAAAAAAAAAAAAAAGACTTGTTCTGAACAATTCAGAGTTCCTGGTTCAGTTAACTTGTGTAAAAATAACACCCACTTAGGAAAAATGCAAGATGGAAATATTAAACTAGCTGTGCACTGAATGCCAGACAGAGCAATGGGGTTCATTTTAAAACTACAACCATAATCGCAATTCCCTGCCACGTTTCAGGTTTATATAATCCGTCCTCAGGCTATCTTTTGTTTTCTTGTTTTCTTTTCTTATCCCAATCTACCCATTTACTCACTTGTCCTCCAGGGCCTGCTTTACTATTCCTACTGTAACACTTGGGCGTGTTCTTCACACACACACACACACACACACACACACACACACACACACACCTGCTCCCACATCTACGGGTGCCCAGGTATATAATTCTCACTTCTTGGCTGAATCTTCCAAGGCCCAAAGTTAAGTCCTATCTCCACAGAGACGTCACTATTCCCAGTCACCCTGGCCCACAACGAAACAAGGAGTGCTCTCTCTTTTGGCTTTGGCTGTGGTAAGTGACAAATAGTATTAAAGAATGCCTTATGCTGGGATTTTCTCATGAATACATTTCATCAGCCCATTTACAATTGGTGGGAAGCTCTTTGTGCCAGGAGTGTTGCTGTGTAGCTCTTTGATTACTGACTTCTTGCATAAAGAAGGTGATCAACAGCTCTCTGCTGACCAGAGTTAGGTGCCCATTCTGGTATCAGCAGTCAGCTTTAAAACTCTTCCAACAAAAAGAAATAGAAAGTTCACTTAAGATTATTTGCCTGGGTCAGTCCAATGAGACTATGCCAAGGATGCAATCATGAAATATGCAACTATGATAGGCATTCAAAGATCCAAGAGAGGGTCGGTTCCTTCATGGTGTAGAGCTGGTGGCTTGAAGTCAGTATGCTGGGCTCCCCTGCTTGCTAACTGAATGATGTTAGACAAGTTTTGTGCCTTGGTTTCCCCATTTGTAAAACAGTGATTGTAACAGTTACCATTATAGCATTCTTTAAGCCTGTTACAAATAATAATTCATTTAATTCTCATAATGACACTGTAAAGTAGGTCCTATTATTATTATTAATATTTTACAGATTAGGAAACTGAGGCACAGAAAAGATACATTTCTTGCCTATGGTCACAGAAACGGAAAGTACAATGCCAGAGCCAGAATTTTAATCTAGGTAGTTTAACTGCAGAGTCCATGTTCTTAACTACTATGCTAAACTCCCTATCACGAAAAAGTAATATACGCTATCAGTATAGTTTAACAAGGACAAAGAATATATGCTAGTTATTAGGGACTATAAGAGGAAGATACAGGTAGGCAATTTTTTTTTAACGTGACTATTTTATATATCCAAATATTTCCACATAGGATGTGTTACCTTCTCTGTCAAAGCAAGAATTAGGGCTGTTGGAAGGATAAAATGAGATGGTCATGTTAACTAGTCAGCACAGGTCCTGGCAGCTAGCAAGAGCTCACGAGTTTGGAACCATTACAATTATTACTGGAATGATGGTAGTCTCTGAGTAGGGGTTCAGACAACAATGATGTCACTGCTGGCTCTTCTTTGGCCTGTCAACTCTCTGCTTTACTCTGCCCAATCTCTAGTTGGAATCAATGACAGATGGATGGGTTGAAAAGTTATCCCTTAAAGAAGGGAGGGGAGGAGCAAAGAGGCAAAGAGGCACCACCCAGGGCTTGAGGCACACCTTACATTTACCTTGATAGATCTCAGGTCCAAATGTGTCCTCCACATTGCAGCTAAATTGGATTTTTTTTTTCCCTCCTAAATGTCTTGTTCTTTCCCAATTTCAAATATTTGTTCAGCCTGTGCCCTCTAGTACAAACTCTTTCTCTCCCAAATCCACTGGTATCTGCCAATTCTTCTAAGCACCTTGAAATTTTGCCACAGCTACAAAGCTCTTCCTTCGCCTCCTAAATGAATCAACACATTCATCAATTTATCTATTTTGTAAACAATGGTATCTGTTGTGCTGGGTGGCAGGCACTTTGGAGAGGCCCTGGAGGTGATAAAAACCAGAGAGTCTCGGGCTCTGTCTTCAAGGGGGCAAGAAGATGGATGATTAAATGCCAGGTGCTAAGTGCTATGCACATACCTTGGACAATATCACTCCTTCTTTCTTTTGAATTTCATATCCCCTTATTTACATTCTTTTTGTGACTCACCACATTTTGTCTACTGTTATTTATGCCTCTTTTTTATACCCTGATTAGTATATAAGCTGACCGAGGCCAAGGGACTTGCCTCTTGCTCTGTGGATCATCAGGAAAACCTTAAGTTCAAAGTCTCCATAAATCACACTGAACCCTGAACCTTGCCATGCTGTTGGTTATAACAATACTCCATTTATAAGAACAACTCTGAGGAGTTACTCAGGAGTTTAAAAAAGAGATGTTTTCTTCATTGTCTTCCAGAGTTCTTTAACAGGCAACACCCAACCAACCCTCCGCCACACTCAGACACAGAGTGAGGAGCTGGGAAATTGAGAGCTTCAGCTGGTCAAAAGCCATTGTTGCAGCAACATACAATCCAGCAATGACATATGGTTCTTTATTACTGGGCCTTAGAGTCCAGAGCAATTGGATCTGCCAAAGGGGGAATATTCACTTCAGAATTTTGGATGTAAATATTCAGTCCCTTGTGCTTTTCATGTCATTGCTAATGGTATATAAAGAATGATCCAAGAGAAGTATAAATAATCATTTGGCTTTACAATGAAAATAGCAGTTCTGACTATAACCAGCCAAAAATGAAATAGTGCAAACTTCAAACTCAAATCAGGAGGTTATCATCTGTATCCACCTCAGAAAGGAATTCTTATTGTCAGAGTACAGAATGAATTTCTTTAAAAAAAGAAAACACTAGCTCATTTCTGCAACCCTATTTCAGTTAACAAAATGGGCAGACCCCAGATTGCAAGTGGGTTGTATTTTAAAGGTCTTTTGTAAGTTGAATGATCAGAACCCCATCTCCAACATGACCATATAATGGTGGTCCAGTTCCCAGAAATTAATTTTGCAAAGAGACCTGAACATCTTTGAAATGGGGACATGCGATTCCAGTTCCGTTGCAAAACCCAGGATGAAAGAACACTCCACCATGGAGTGATTTGGCTGCTTAGAATGGATACATGGGTGTTCCCTTCTGTGGCAGATCGCAAAAATGGCCTCACAGACCTCCCATTCCTATACACATGTCTCTCTGCAATGTGACTTAGCAGCTTCTCCTAAGGGGGAACAGTGGTGTTAATACTTCCTCGTTGGAATCAAGTGATGAAGTCTCTATTTTCTCCCCTTGAATATGAGCTTAGCCACTGCGACTTCTTTTAGACAGTGGGATGGTAGCAAATGTGATACAAGCAGAGACTTGAAAAGTGCCTGTGCGCTGGGACTTGCCTTCTCTTGCCACTCTGGGGAACCCTCCTAGCCAAATCTCACCCAAATGAGATCAAGCCAACAAAGAGACAGGTGAGGGAGTCTGTCCTAGACCATTCAGCCACACCCAAGCCACCAGCTGACTCCTGAGGTCAGCTGAGCATTCCAAGACCAGAAGACATGGCTGCCCAACCCACAGAATCATGAGAAATAGCATTTGTTGTTGCAAAATGCTGGGTTTTGGTGACATTTTGTGTAGCAAAAGCAAATGGCTATACCTTTATCCCATGTTGCTTGGTCCATGTAAATCTGTCCCCAGTTTCTACATTTTGGGGGTGAGAACCACCAGCCTTGAAACTGCTTAAGCCATACTCAGAACTCACAGCACTAAAAACATCTCTCTCTCTCTCTTTCTCTCTCTCTTGCACTTTGTGACAGTTACAGATAAAAGCCAGGGAGCTGGAATGGCAGTTGTCACAAGAGACCATTTTTCACTCTGACTTGAGCAACACCGGATAGCACTGATGGGGGTTGGGGATCCAGGTCGCAGAATGGGAGCAAAAGATGTTCAGAGAACGAAGATTCTCTGAAAGTGTGGGGAACTCCGAATCAGAAGATTTGTGTATCGGGGTGGGCCTTTCAATCCCAACCATTCAAATCCATCCTAGCTGCCACCAGATTCCCTCTAGACCTATGAGGGAGGCTGCAGGTCCTGTAAAAGGAAGCCTAGGGTAGATTCCATGCACTCGGCAAGGGTTGGCAAGGGTTGAATGAGCCCACTGCCATACCTGCCACTTAACTAGACCCTAGCTAAGCTCCTCACTCTCGAACATTTTGCTTTGACATCTGCTTCCCTGATTGTGCACATTTTCTAGTACTAAATGGATAGATTGGGCCTAGGATCACCATATACCCCGCACAGATGCCACCCCTCCCCATCTCCACTGATGATAGCTATAGGGCCAAATCAGTTCCTGCTATGTCCAGCCTCAGAAGCCTTCCAATCACCCTGCTCCAAAAATCTACTTACCAATCAGTCAGAACTGAAACATCAGCTGACCTCTTTCTGCCATTTCTGCCATGACTCCATTATGAGCCAGGCTAAACTCTGTTTTGTTCAGAATTATCTTGAACACTATGTCTATCAATCTTATTTTTATGCACTTTCCCATATCTTATTTTCCCAATCTTATTTTTATGCACTTACCTTCTTTTCTTGGCGCTTTCTTTTCCCCAGCACTTGTCTTTTTTATTCTGATTTAGTTACTTTTCATTCAGGTCATCTTATTTTATATCATGTACCTTTAAAGGTAATCACAAAAAGTGATATGTAAATATATACAGTATTTATGTAATTCTCTATCTCTCTCTCTCTTTTTTCTTTTTACCTTAAAGCAAGGATTTCATTTGTGTATGGTTAAGTTCATTCGTCCTGTCATCTTCTCAGTCCCTCTAGTACAACATCTTTCTGGATCCTGATTTTTTCAGCCAACATATCATTGACTTAGCCTTCTCAATTTCATGTTATCTGAAAATACAGTATATATATGCCTTTCATATTTGCATCCAGGTCCATGCTAAAAATTGTCAAATGATAGAGAAAACTTTGGCACACTACTTGAGGTCTTCCTCCAAACAACCTCAAATCATTCATCAGCTATGAATCTACCTAACATTACAGGATCCAGCCCACATTTCTATAATGATATCACAAGAATCTGTCAAATGCCTAAAGAATTGGAGAAGGGGAACATTCCCCTGTTTTATTCACAGGGGGGAAAAATGAGAAAAAGCACAGAGAAACAGATGATCTATTTCTGAAATAAACACTTTCTTGCATTAAAAAATTAATATGAGTCTGTGTGAAAAAAATCAAATTTCTTTGAATAGATTTTTCTCTGAAAAATCCAATTTCTCTGAAAATTTTGTTTGTTTACTTTGATTAGGAAAATTGATTACTCGCTCATCTCTATTTCCATAGGATTTTCTTTTTTTTATTTGTTTGTTTTAAGATTTTATTTATTTATTTGATAGACAGAGATCAGAAGTAGGCAGAGAGGCAGGCAGAGAGATGGGAGGAAGCAGGCTCCCTGCTGAGCAGAGAGCAGGATGCGGGGCTTGATCCCAGGACCTTGAGATCATGACCTGAGCTGAAGGCAGAGGCTTTAACCTACTGAGCCACCCAGGCGCCCCCCATGGGATTTTCATTAGTGGGCTTGACCAAATATTTCTCCTTCTATTCCACCCCCCACCCCCCAGCTTCACCATACGGTTTCACAGTTCTGCCCTTTCTGACGTTTGGCATGACCTTGTGACTTGCTTTGTCCAAAGAAACACGATCAAAAGTACCATATCCTTTTGGGTTGAAGCCTTTAAGAGCTGATTTACCTCTGCCATGGTGTCTGGGAGGTAGACTCATCTGCCTGGATCCCTCAGAGCTCCTCTGCTGAACTACATTGAACTTGGGTATGAATGAAAAGACACTGGGTGTCGTTCATTACTCCAACATAGCCTCGCCAGTCCAAACCAATACAGAGAATTTGCATGTGTATATGCACATGAGAGTGTGTGTCTGTACTGCGGTGGGGAAATAAAGATGAATTGGGTGTTGGGGATATAGCAGTGAATAAGATAGACAAAAGTCCATAACTTTATGGAGCCTCTGTTGTATTACAGAAAGTCAATAACCCTCTGAGTTGTCATTTCATGTGATTCAGAAATTTCATTTGTGTTCATAGTGAGTTTTATCTGAGGAAGCCACATGTTGGACAGCTTCTTCTCCCCCCGAGTCAAACAGGGATGAGTAAGAAAGGCCCTGTGTTACCCTCTTTCTAGAGTCTGTTTATTCTGACACATGCCCTTAGTGCAAGGGGCCTTTCCATTCTTCCCTCAGCAACATCCGGGTCTGAGGTCGTTTTGCTCCACCCTCTCTAGCCCCCTGATGCTCGCATTGCTGGCGTGTGGACAACACCTTGAGTAGGAAGGGCTCCAATGGGAAGTCCTAATACCATCTGCCTCCCAAGTTCCTGAGAACAGTTGGGGTAGGAGTGGGGTGGAAGGAAGGTCAAGTTCAATGGTCAGTTGTGGGTCTTCAGTTTAAATTTCCTTTGTGGCATTTGTTTTCAGCAATGCACTGCAAGCACTTTGCTTTCCTTCACTTAAGCTGTACTCAGCCTGGTGGCTCATCTGAATCAGTATTTTTAAAAAGCTCACCTGTGATTCTCTGTGTAGCCCATAGTGGAGAACTACTCAGCATAGGTACCTATTCCATGAATGACAGAAAGGTAATGCACTAAGGCCTCCCCACAGAGAGTCAGCAGTCCCCTGTAATGTAAAACAGAGTTGCCTTGCCTTTTTCTTTTTTTTTTTTTTTTTTAAGATTTTTTATTTATTTATTTGACAGAGAGAAATCACAAGTAAGCAGAGAGGCAGGCAGAGAGAGAGGGGGAAGCAGGCTCCCCGCTGAGCAGAAAGCCCGATGTGGGGCTCGAACCCAGGACCTGGGATCATGACCCGAGCCGAAGGCAGCGGCTTAACCCACTGAGCCACCCAGGCGCCCCTGCCTTGCCTTTTTCATTGGGCTGGGAGTGGGACTATTATTCAAGAGTGGCATTGACCTTGAATAGCATCTACCTCTGTTGTTCCAATGGGTGGATTCAATTAGATTTTATTCTTAGCATTTAGGGGCATCTGAGTGGCTCAGTCAGTTGTGTCCAACTCTTGATTTCAGGTTGAGTCATGATCTCAGGGTTGTGAGATCGAGCCCTGTGTTGGGCTCTGCACTCAACAGGGAGTCTGCTTGAGAGTCTCTCTCTGCCACTTCCCCTGCTCACACACCTGTGCAGGCTCTCTCTCTCTCTCTCACTCCCTCTCAAGCAAACAAATAAATCTTTAAAAAATATTCTTAGCATCATTACTCTCCCACTGAGGGAGGGGCAGCCATTATCACCTTCTATACAACATTCCCATATTAGATGAAATCTAAACATCTGTTGTCTGTAAATGTATACACTTTACCAAACAGAATGTGGGCTTTGCTTATATTTAACTCTGATTCTGACTGCGATTAAGTGCTTTTTATCCCTTCCTCCTCATTGTCACATAATCTCCCATTTGTTTCCAATAGGCTTGCTCTGTGAGCTTACTTTTCTGACATTTAAGCCCTGGGCTTTCAGAGTTTCAATCTTCCCTTTATTTATATCTCCAAGCCTTTCACTGGGATATGAGAAGTCATGATCTATTTAACAAAGAGCACTGGCCACTGCTTGAGGAAAAGATGACAACAAAAAGTTTATTGAACAATATGAGAAATTACCCACAGAAATGAACAAATTGTCTCAATCTCTACTGCAGTGTCATATAAACTGTGGGTTACCACATATTAGTGGGTCATGAAATCAATTTAGTCATTTCTGATCAGCATTTTAAAGGACATAATATAGAAAATATCAGCATTTGTCAGGCATAGGGAAAGATAGTGTTTTATGAAATTGCATTTCATATATCTGCCTGTGAATGTGTGCACATTTGCAAGTGTGAGTATAGCCTGTGCTATAAAGCATATTGACAATCATTCATCCAGGGGTGCCTGGGTGGGTCAGTCAGTTAAACATCTGCCTTTGGCTCAGGTCATGATCCCTGGGTCCTGGGAGCCCAGCGTTGGGCTGCCTGCTCAGCGGGGAGTCTGCTTCTCCCTCTTCCTCTGCTCCCCAGCTCCTGCCTTCTTGATCATTGTCTCTCTCTTTCTCTATCACAAATAAATAAATAAAAAGAAAGAAAGAAAAAGAAAATCATTCATCCAAAGGGTATCAAATGATGTCAGACATTCTAAAAAGTTTTTTTTTTTTAAGATTTTATTTATTTATTTGACAGAGAGAGATCACAAGTAGATGGAGAGGCAGGCAGAGAGAGAGAGAGAGAGAGAGAGAGGGAAGCAAATTCCCTGCTGAGCAGAAAGCCTGATGCGGGACTCGATCCCAGGACCCTGAGATCATGACCTAAGCCGAAGGCAGCGGCTTAACCCACTGAGCCACCCAGGAGACCCTCTAAAAAGTTTTTGAATTGTGGTTTACCTTCCTGTTAACTTCCTTCTTTCCCTCTGCCTTTCTGCCTCCCAAGCACTTCACCTTTTCTCCATAAAGCTGGTATTAGTCCAAATACTAGAGTGAAACACATTAAGACTGAATCCACATGAGCCTTTAGAGTTCCAGCAAACCGGTACTATAGTTGGGTCAGACAACTTCTTGCTTCTCCAGCAACAGGGTGTAATATAGCTAATTAAAGACAAGCATCACTAACTTACAAAGTGCCATTGCAGATGTAGAAAGCCCTGCATGGAAAACACAACTTAAGATTGTGGAAACAACTGTTTTAAAGGCAGAATATTATATACAGCTTGGGTAATTTCTTTTCAAAACATGGGCTTTTTTCATTGCAACCCAAAATTTTAACACTAATTAATCTAGCACAGCAATACTGGGAACTTAACATCTATTTTCAATCATCACTTTCCTGGATCTTTTTGCTCCTACCCTTGGGCACTTGTCAAATAAAAGCAAAAAAAGTTAAAAAAGCCAAAGTCAAAAGTGAAATGATGAAGCTTGGGAGTGAAGAGAGGAGGAGAAAAATGCACGCAGGAGCAACCCACAAACAAATAGGAGAACAGAAATTTTGGGAGAAAGGGACCTCACAGGCAAAGAACAAAACATGTTCAGACTAGCTTCAAAGAATTCTTCAGGGCTAGGCACAGTAGGAAAAGGTTAAAAGCAGGATGTACTTCTTTCAGTTTTTCAGAGAAAAACTCCAGTACAAAAGGACACTGAAGAGGACCAGGGTTTTATATTTGCTTGCACCTGTTCTCTACAGGAGGAACTGGTAGACCCTGGAAGTGGAATTCCTTGCAAATAATAATTCTACTTTGAAGGAAAAATTAATGATGAATGTGGACATGACTATGACAACCACATATGCAATTATAATGTATAGCAGTAATAGGCAAGATTGGCATTTACTAGATCATAGCTATATACATTACAATAATAAAATGGAATTGGAATTTAACTTTCCCTAGATATTCATCCAAGGTAGACACCCATCAAACCCCAGGTCAAAGGCATATTTGGTAAAGATTAGCAAATGCAATGATCATACACCAGAACTCATCTCTTTTTTTATTAAAGATTTTATATATTTACTGATTTGAGAGACAGAGGGCAGAGCAGGGACAGTGGGGAAGAGGGAGGGACAAGCTGATTGCTCTGAGCAGAGAGCCTAATAGGGGTTGGATCTCAGAACCCCAAGATCATGACCTGAGCCCAAATCAAGAGTTGGACTCTTAACCGACTGAGCCGTTCGGGCATCCCCAGAACTCATGTCTTAAAGTGAGCTCCCAACTAATTTTTAACAGACCCTATATTAGACTCATTACTAGTTTTTCTGGTAGAAAGAGCAGAATCAAAATTCAAATACATAATTCTAATATTTCCATGTAATGGCTTTTTAAAATTTATCAGTGAAATTAAGTTAAACGTGGTCTTCCATGTACTAAACATGAGGCAAAAATTTCAGTTCACTGATAGTACTTAAAACCATATAAACCACAAATTTGGCAAGTACCAAACTGTTTTTTATTTGATCTTAATCTCTGCTCCATGCTACCAGGGTTTTCCATTCACTTTAGCTCAGTAGCTATTTACAGAGTACATTATACAGTCATTTTTTGTGGTAAGAGAATAGCTCTGTATTTTTTTAAACTTCATAATTTGATATAATTTTATACTTAGAGAAAATGTTAAAACCTGTAATTTATGTGTTTTCTCTTTCTCTCTATTTTTATTTTTTGCTCAGTTGGCCAGAAGTTTATCAATTCAGTTTTATTGTTGTTGTTTTTATTGTCATTTCCTTTAAAAAACCCAACTTTAAGTTTCATAAAGTTTTCTCTGCTGTTCACCTGTTTCCAATTTTATTGATTTCTGTTCTTTTATTTATTATTCCCTTTCTTCTGCCTGTGTTACTTTGTTCTTCTCTCCCAATTTCTTAAAGTAGAAGCTTAGATTATTAACTTGAGATCTTTCTTTTTTCCAATAGAAGCATGAAATGCTATAAATTTTCCTCTAAGTACTGCTTTAGCTGAATCCCATTAGTTTTTATGTTGTATTTTTATTTTACTTTTAAATATTTTTAAAGCTCTGTTGATATTTCCTCTTCAACACACTTGTCATTCAGAAATATTTTAGAATTTTCCAAATATTTTTCTACTGTTGCTTATCATTTATTTCTATAATGACACAAGAGCACACTTTACATAATTTCTATCCTTTTTAAATTTGTTAGGGTTTACTTTATGGCCTCAAGTACAATCTATATTGATGATTTTTTTATGTGCACTTGACAAGAGCATGTGGTTAAATGTTCTTGGGTGGAATATTCCATAAATTAGGACATGTCATCTAGTAGTTTTAATCAGGTCTTCTATATTCTTACTGATTTCCTGTCCGCTTTTTTATTAAATACTCAGAGTGTTGAAATAGTCTTCCATATTTATGATTTGTCTATTTCTCCTTTCATTTCTATTAGTTTTTGCTTCATGTATTTTGAAACTCTGTGGCTAGGTACATCCACATTTAGGATTATTATGTCAAATCTTTTATCTTTGTGCAATATTCCTTATAATTTCTAGTAATATGTCTTATCTAAAGCCTGCTTTCTTTTGTTTAATATAGGTACTCCAACTTTTTATGGCTTCTTTTTGCATAGCATATCTTTCCTTCTCTTTTATGTTTAACTTATTAATGCCTTTGGATTAAAGCAGGTTTCTGGTAGATAGCATTGTTAGGTCTTTCTATCTTATCCAATTTGACAATCTCTGTCTTTAAGCTAGTCTGTTTAATCATATTTAATGTGATTATTGATATGATTGGATTAAAGCCCATATGTCCCATCTGTTCTTCCTGTTGAAAAACAATTCTTTGTGATGTTTCTATACATTATGCAGCAGGTATTGTCTCAGATTATCTTTACAAGAATGTTTGTATAAGAAAATACCCTGGAAGGACAGAGATAGTGTCTACTTGCAACATAGACAGCAGATTTGTTTCCTGAACTAGAGACATGAGTTTGGATTATGTGTGTTAGATTCCACATGTAAGTGAAATCAAATAGTATTTGTCTATCTCTTATTCACTTAGCGTAATGTCTTCAAGCTCCATCTGTAGTGTCATAAATGGCAGGATTTCCTTCTTTTTCATGGCTTAATAGTATTCTTGTGTGTGCATGTGTGTGTGTGTGAACATAGTTCATATATATATATATATATATATATATATATTCATATGTGTGTGTGTGTGCATATAATCACATTTTTAATCCTTTCATCTGTTAATGGACATTTAGATTGTTTTCATGTCTTGACTATTGTAAATAACATTGACTTGACCATGGGAGATGAAGATACCTCTTCAATGTATTGATTTTTTTTTTCTTCAGATATATGCCTAGAAGAGGAATTACTGAATCATATGAAATTTCTGTGTTTAATTTGTTGAGGAATAAATAATTTCAGATAACCAGTTTCTTACTCTTTCCCTCCCAAGGAAAGAACAATTTATTTGATTGGTGACCTTGGGAAATGGATCATTATGCATGTTTGTCTTAGACTCTCTTTGGTTCTCTCCCTTGGAACCTGTGAGCCCAAAGGCCATGTCCCTTCTCCTCCTCTCCTCTCCTCTCTGCCCTTTGTACATCCACTTAGCAAACAAACTCACCAGGGTAGAATGCTGTATCTTGGAGAGATGGAAGAAGAGTTAAGTTTTTGGTGTTCAGTCTTATCAAAGCCACAATCTTCAACCTTGCTTAACCAACAAAAGGAGTGGGCATCTGATGTGCTACCTGACATCTCTGTCTTTTCCTCCTTTGGTTGGTTCACAGTTGTCATCCCTTAAACCTCAAGAGTAGTGGAAGGAGAGGAATTTGATGAGATGAGGCTAAATAAACTGGGAGATGGAAGGGGAAGTCACGGAAGACCGAGGTTTAAAGCGAGGTAGATATGATAACTACTGCCTCCGAGGAATTAAGCCGGTACACTTACAAAGTGTTAATGCAAAAAAGGAAATGCCATGCTCATTACTGGTCCTGGGAAAAAAACTCATGGTGGCACTTTCCTGTGAACTAGCCTCTCCCCCACCAGAATATTCCCAGCTCCCTGTTATGCTAGGGGTCAAAACTAGGGTAGCACAAGTACTTTCTGTTGAAACCTTTTTGTGGTGTCTAAGCATTTCCAAAAGTTGAGACATTATGTGAGGTTTTGTGAACAAATAATCTTTTGAGAAAAGAAAAATCCATCTTGATCTAATTCTATCGATCAGAATTATATTTGTTGTGGTAAAACACTCCCTCATGTAATGCAAATTTCTGCAATATTTTCCAAAATAGGTCAGCTAAGTAGATAATTGGTTTGGCCCTATTGTATAAGCCAGGCAAGTTATCAGACCAAAGCAATAACCCTCCTATTTGTATGCAGGTCAGAAAAGAAAAAGGTACACCAGAGATATCTACATTATTCCCTGAACAGGATATACTGTAGCAAGATATTTGTATTTTGGTCTGTAGTGCCAGTAGGTAGATTTTTATTATCATTAGTATTTAGTATATGGCATCAGGCTCAGAGACAAGCTTTCTTTCAAATGCAATAATATCTTTTGTGATACAGGTGCTATCGGCTTCACATAAAAAGCTTTCTTTAGATTGTTGTAAGTATTGTGTGATTTATAACAGATGTCGGCTCAAAGCAGAACTATAAACACTTTGTGGCATGGTAGATAATGCAGTGTTGATATTCTGGACTATTCAAATCTGTAATACAAAGATGAGTAGCAGGAAGGTATGAATAGCTCAAAGGAGGAGTTGGAGTAAAATTATTATTTTGCCACTTTCTAGAAACTTTCAAAATCTTGTTCTCCGAGTACATTGGGGCTGAACCAATTCAATACCCACATTTTTGACCTTTAAAGTTTGAGAACAATTTTTTTAAATGTATATAAACACAATCACAAAGAAGTCAGTAACATTGATTGAATGTGTCTGATAAAAGTTCCATTCCTTTCTTTTTATATATATATATTATTTATTTATTTATTTGAGACAGAGAGAGAGGGAGTGCATGAGGGAATGGGCAAAAGAGGAGGGACAGGGACAAGGTGGCTCTCCACTGAGCACAGAGCCCAATGAAGGACTTGATACCACCACCCAGCAGGTCATGACCTGAGCCAAAATCAAAGTCAATGCTCAACTGACTGAACCACCCCGGCACTCCAAAATTCACAGTCTTAAGAAGGTTTTTATGAAAGATCAGTTCAAACTCCAATGTATAAAAATTTCATAATCAAGCTGAGAAAACAATATAAGTAGCAATAGACATTTACATTAGGGCTGTTATAAAAATTTTAATTGACTATTAAACTGCTGATCTTAATCAGATATTCAGGTACATAATTTTTGAAAGGTTGTTACTGTTCTTGTTACACTGCCTGCATTTATTACCTCTAACAATGTTACCATGAATAATGGGGCAATTCCTTAACCTGTAATAAGAAGACACATTACTAATAAAGTATTTAAAATACATAAGTGGAGGGGCTCCTGGGTGGCTCAGTGGGTTAGGCCTCTGCCTTCGGCTCAGGTCATGATCTCAGGGTCCTGGGATCGAGCCCCGCATCAGGCTCTCTGCTCAGTGGAGAGTCTGCTTCCCCCTCCTCACTCCCTGCCTGCCTCTCTACCTATTTGTGATCTCTCTCTGTCAAATAAATAAATAAAATCTTTTAAAAAATAAATAAATAAATAAAAATAAAATACATAAGTGGAGAGTACATGTCATTTTAAGAAGACCGTGTCTGTGCAATGTTGAGACTTAAGGAGTGATTTGACAAGATTATGGGATTAATTCACACAGACGAGCACAACAACAACTAAGCAATTACTGAATGACTAAACTTTGGGAAGTTGAGAATAAGGAAAACGTTGATTTATGCAGATTGATAATATAGATAGATCAAGCCCTGAAGATAATTATTCAGAAACAGTTTTAATCTGGTTAAAGATTATTTTCCTTTTCCTCCTTCCAAATGAAAGAAATTTTCCAGATGTAAGTAGAGCAATTAACAAGTGTTAAAGCTGCCTTTTGCCTTCCTTGAATTTTGTGGTGAGGAGCCATCCCTACCCCCAGGACAAAGCAGAAACCTCAGTTTTTACCCCTCCAGGAGAGGGAGTCATCCTGGCAGTCCATGGGGCCCTGAGATGCTCTGGATCAGAAGAGATCAGGAATATCTTAGGCGGGATCCAGGAAGGAGCTAAGGCATATTCAGATTACCTTAGAAAGAAAGAGAGAGAAGGAAAGAAAGCCAGAGAGGTCTTTCTGGAGGACTGTACTATTTTCCCATCGTTGCAGTAATAAATTACCACCAACTCAGTAGCTTAAAACAACACATTTTTTTTTTCTTAATCTTGCAGTTCTGTAGTCTAGAAATCCATCATTCTACCCATAAAGCTAAAGTCAAGGTGTTAGGAGGGCTGTGTTCCTTTCTTAATGTTCTAGAAAGGAATCCATTTCCTTGCCTTTCCCAGCTTCTAGAAGCCAACCACATTCCTTGGTTCATGGATCTTTTACCTCTGTATAGCTAGCAATGCCTTATTTCTATAGTCCCATCTTCTGTCTCTCTTTGATCTCCTTCTGGTTTTAAGGATCATCAACCAGATACCTATTCGCTGAAAAAATTCTATGACCCCCCACAAAATTTTAATTTTATCACATCTACAATGTACATTTGCCACATACAATAACTTATTCCTAGGTTCTGGGAATCAGGAAGTGGATACCTTTGGGGACTAGTACTATGCCTACCTTCAAACTAGAAAGCACTTCAGTCTTCACTTTTGTCAAGAGTGGTTGTCTTCCACAGGCTGAGCCACCCATGTATGAGGGAGTCACCAGTCCTTTCAAGTCACAGAATGGAAAACCAACCACCTTTTAAAAGTTATATAGGACACCTGTGCTTAAATACAAACCACCATCCTCAAATACTTCCTTAGGACTTTCTTGCCTAAACTAATGTGAACAGCTTTAAACAGAGCTGTCTCTAGAGAACTGTCTGAGATATGAAGAATGGAAAGCTTGTAACAAAATGCATTTGCTTGAAGGGTAGGTAGATATAATTTGCAGATGAAATGTGAGAAAAGAAGAGAAATAATTGTTTCAGGATTACCTCAAAACTGTGTTCTGTGAAGCAATAGTCCTTTGAGATGTTACGCATACACCTCACACACGTGCCTGCCTGCACACACACGTTTGGGGGCACACGGAGTTCCATGTTATGTAGCCCATTGTTGCCACATACCCAAGTCACATTCTCTCAGATATCTCAATCCCCTTCTGACTAGCTCCCTTATTTATTTCTAAGTGGTTCCAAAGTGGATCAGGACAATGCAACACTGACATATTGTGGGATCTTGGGCAAATTTACTCTAACCTAATTAGTCTCTGTTTCCATGCTTGCAATATGATGTTAGTGATGTTTGTCTATTAGGGATTGCCTGGCCCACACCTTAACCTTAACTGGCTATTTTTTATGTGCAGACATGTTCTAGTCTTTTCATTACATTTCCTCACATAATCTTCACAATAACTGCATAGGTAGGGATTATTATTATTCCTATTTTAAGATAAGGACACTGATACTTAGAGAATAAGAGAGCATGGACCATGCACTCAAGTTTTAACAGAGAAGCATAGAAAACATTCAGAACCTACATCCCAGTTTCCTTTCTAGAATAGCAAATCAAATGGAGATAACAGGGATTGAAACAGTAACTTCATACAAAGGTGACTGACCAACCACCAGCTAATTATTCTTATTTCCCAGCGGTCCTCAGGGTCCGGAGCCCTGCAAGCCTTACTCCCCAAAGCCAAAACCGCTTTGTAGCCAGTGTGCTTCCAGCTGCAAGTTATGGTCCATCAGTGAGTCATGAAATCAATTTGTGGTTCAAAACCAACATTTTTATGAGGGAAAGAAGAGAAGGGAAGGAAGGAGGAGGAGAGCCTGGGGGAGGGAGGGGAAGGAAATAGCATGGAAATGGAAACAGAGTATCTACCACATAAGGACCACTTTACAGTGTTTGATGAAATGGTGGTGGTGGTGGTGGTGGTTGTAAATGTGTGTGTGTGTGTACCAGGTCACAATGTGAAGAGTATTTTCTTATTGTGGTTCCTGATCCAAAATGGTTTAAATTCATAGTCCCATCTTATTTTGATTATCATAAGCTTGTTCTCATGGTGTTAAACTCAGGACTAACCTTGCTTAAAGTAAAGCCCCCATCTATTTTTCTGAGCTGATTCTGCAAGAGAAAGGTGAAGGGTTGTGTGTGCCTAAGATAGTAGTGAGAGGGAGTATGACAGACAGTGGAGATGGAACTGGAAGAAGTGGAGGGGGCATTCATGACTTGCATGGACTTTGTTCTTAACAGTAAAGGAAAGCCTTGCAGGGCTTTTGATTAGGGAAGTGATGTGATCCCATTTATATAAAAGGGAGTGGATGGTAGGAGGCAAGAATGGAAAGAGTGAGCAAGGTGGCATGTTCCAGGATAGTAGCTGAAATGGAGAGGAGAGAGTCAAAGCTTATGTACCAGTCAGGGTTTGCTCAAAGGACTAGAACCACTAGGAAAAAATAAATGATAAAGATGACACCTAACAGAGTGGGGCCCAGCGTATGTGAGGCTGTTGTTTCTGGGCTTGGTGCTAGAGCCTGAAGGCCTCAGGGTTGGCAGCTGGGAAGGGAAAGAGCCCGGGTAGTGGAAAAAAGAAGAAGCAGGAACCCGTGAGACTGAGGGGAAGTCACCAAGAAAGACTGCAACCTGCTCTGTCTCTCCCCACCTCCTGACCTTCAACTTGGATGATGACAGGTTCCTGAGTGAGAAGCCAGACCTGTAATCAAGGTGCTCGGAGGCATCTGGCCCCAGACTCGGGGGAGGTGGAGCACAAGAGCTGCGGGGGCTGGAAGCCGTGGGCCTGGCCACTTCCCAAACCAATACGGTGACACAGCAGATAAGCAACCACACAGTGAACTGCAATAGCCCTTGTGTTCTGCACCCACATGCTGAGTGTTCAAAACCAAACCAAACCACACCAAGTCTTATGCAAAATTTTTCTTGAGGCCTGTGATAACTAGGAATTACACAGGGAAGAGAATTCTGGAAAATGTGTTTCCAGCTTAAGTAGATCAACACAAAATAAATACTTCTGAGGGGACTTTCCTAATCCACAGAAAAAGGAGGCTTTATCTTTTGCTTCCTGGGAAGAAGATGACTCCTTAAGGGAATAGAGCTAAACTGTCCTGCAGAAACAGAGACGCACAATCTCAACACTCAACACAGTACCGTTTCTGTCTTACTGACACAGGGTCTGCTGTAGATCTCAGCAATTCCGCAGCGGTGATTATGTGGTCTGCAGTGTGATCACGTGGTGATCAAGTGATCTGGACACGCCACCTTGTGGATCCGCCATTCCAAACCAAGGCCCCATGATCACAGCAACAGAGAAAAATAATGCACCCTCCATCCTTCAAACTAAAGTGTTTATTACACTTCTGCTCACAGCACTTTGACCATCAGAGGACATTCTGGGACAGGACATAGAAACAAATTATTAAGTGTTCAAGGCTTATCATCATCATCATCATCATCACTATTATCCTGGGACATATACTGTAGACATTCTTACCACTCATATTACTCTTACCTGTTGATAAAAGAATATTTCCCCATCAATGCCATTGTATTAAAATGGCATATCCAAGGGTTCTTCTATACCCATTGCCAATGTAGTATGACTTCTGCATCATACATTGCCTTCACAAAGTTTTGTTTTATGCTTGTCTGCGATACTGGAGATGCCTGACTATTGGGAACAATTTTATGTAAGGTTTTGAGGGTGTCTGGCTGAATGTCAATATGTTGCCTGGGAAAAGAGGAGTTTCACAGTGATATTTTAGTAATTTTATTATAGATTAAACTGGCCCTAAAAGAGATCAGGGTCTGTGTGGTGTTTTCAGATATCACAGCTGATGTCAAAAGCATGTGTATGCACATAAATGCATTTTCTAACACCAACCAATTATCCAAATCCCCAACACCAGCTGGGTTGTTGGTGTCTCATAATTCACTTCAATTCTGACATCTAGTATTAGCATGGATCCCCACAAGTTAAGGACTCAGTCCTTAAGACCGCCCCAGTTCAGATGCATCACAAATAAGGTACCCAGGCTACCCACACTACCACTGGGCCAACTACAGATTTGAGAGTTCCCATGACCCTCCTCTCTAAGTTTTGATAATTTTCAATAACAACTCTTAGAACTTACTGATGTGTTATATTTACAATTATAGTTTATTATAAAGAATACAAAAGAACACCCAGATCTTAAGAGGTACATAGGGTGGGACGCCTGGGTGGCTCAGTTGGTTAAGCGGTTGCCTTCGGCTCAGGTCATGATCCTAGCGTCCTGGGATCGAGTCCCACATCGGGCTCCTTGCTCAGAGGGAAGCCTGCTTCTCTCTCTGCCTCTGCTGCCACTCTGCCTGCCTGTGAGCTCGCTTTCTCTCTCTCTCTCTCTCTGGCAAATAAATAAATAAAATCTTAAAAAAAAAAATAGGTACATAAGCTTAGGTCCAGAATTGTTCCAAGTACAGGGGCTACCATTCCCCTTGGAGACAGAATATATACTCAACCAGGACATGGATCTGTTCACATACTTGGAAGCTCCTCATTGATTAGAGGTTTTCATAGAAGGTCCTTTAGATGGGCATGATTGATTAAATCATTGGCCATTAGTGATTGAATTCAATCCCAACACCTCTCCCTGGAGGTCCAGGGGTGGAGCTGGAAGTTGTAACCTTCTAATCATGGCTTGGTATTTTTCAGGGATCATCCTCATAAAAACACCTAGCCCCTAACCCCCATCCCTTCACCCTGCAGCCCTCCCACCTCTCCTCATGTGTCATCTCATGAGCATATAAACATATTCTTATCATTCAGGAGATTCCAAGGGTTTTAGAATCAGTCAGGAACTGAGGAGAGGGAGCAAATATTTATTTTTATTGTTTTATATGTGTAAGGGCCTACTTAGCCAGAGCGAGCCATTTTGTTGTTTATGCAGTAAACTTAGATTGAACCTGCCCCTTCCCCCCAAGAGGAAAGCGCTTAGAAACAGAACTGGTGAAATACGGCCAAATAGCCCCAATAACGGAGCACAGATACCAGGACATGTCAGGCTGGGCAAAAATAACGGAGCCCAGATCCAAGGACGTGTCCGGCCAGGTGGAGACGCAGGTATTATCTGCCAGGGAGTGTGAGCCCCCGCCTTTTGGGCACCAGACAAAGGCGCCAATTCTAGCCAAGGTCATAGGCTGAATTAGATGACTATCATGGGGTAGAATGTAATTCAATTGGCCACCTGTGTGTGGCCAGGCTCAACCACATGGCCTTTACTCTATAAAAGTTAGTCTGTGAGGCTGGGAGGGGTCGCCTCTTTGCAAGAGACGGCCCTGGCCGGTCAGTTTGATTCTCGATGCTTGGCGCGAAATAAAGCCCTGCTTCACTTTTGCTTTGTATCAGTCTCATCCTTTTGTCTACGGACCCTTTCAATATGGTCTAAAGATCGTATGGCAAATGGAGAAGACTCTAGGGCATGGAGTATTGGCCACAGCACAAGGACAGAGGGTAGAGGAAGAACACCAGAGTATGGGTTCCTGGAGTGCTTGAGGACCATGAAATCCTGCCGGCAAGTACTAGAAAGGCAAAGGAAATAACTAGTAGATGACCACAAAGGGACATGCTATCAAAGATTGCCTAGAATAGAAAAATTGGCGTTTTAATTTGTTCTTAAACGATAGTTAGCCATGCATCCTACGACACACCAAACTGAGGAGAGCGGAACTGAGAACTTCATGCACGCAAACCCCCTAGGACCTCCAGGGAATAAAGCACCCTAACCAAGTGTGCGTTTCCTCAAAGGAAAGAAGCTTATTTTGACTATTTTCATTTTGAAAAATAAATAAGGAGTATAACACAGGCATTTATTTAAAAGCTATACCAGAGGTCAGTGGATGTAATGAAAGTCAGGAGGGTGTATGTACGAGTGTGGGAATGACAGAAAGAGAGAGAATGCGTTTTCTGGAACTAGAGAACCACTGAGAGCTTTGGCATTTTCTAATTGGTGTTGTTCCCCTGGGAGCTAGAATACTCTGTAACTACTCAGGTGAGTGATAATGGACAATTATCTTGAATTGAGTAACTAATTAGGTGCTTTCATTGTAAATTCTATACAGCCATGAAACCACTCCAGGAGAAGCAAGAAAAAATTGAGGGGGAGGAGGCTGTCTTTAAGACTGTAGTAAGTGATAATGTCTAAATGATAGAGACAAAAGTTGTTAAGAGCAAACACAGAGGAACTCAATAACACAAGGACTACATATTAAGTGGAAAGAAAAGTGTTTCTCAGTTTTAGTTAAACATATCTCCATTAAGGACCAAGGGTCTGAGGTGCTCTTGTGCTTTATTCCTTACTGGGATTATGGTAGCTTCACAAGCATGTGCAGAGTCGTCTGATTCGAGGCATTCTGAGAAGTGTGTCTTTGCCACAATCTCTCTCCTAACCATCATTTAAAATTCACTTATTTCCTTCTTTCATCTCTGGGCCTATATTTAAAATGCAAATACCTCTGGGATAAGTGGGATACAGTCACCTTTCAGGACCCTCATATTGACCACTGCCAAAGAAGTGATTGGATGCCTTTAAGAGAAAGATGAGGGCCTCGTCAAACCTTCAATCATGGCTTGAGAAACTAATCCGCTAGTGTCTCTGTTGTGTTTCTTCCCACCTCCAGGATGAAGCTGCCAAATGTTCTTCATCACTGGACTCTTCATGCTTCGTTTGGTTCTAACTCTCCCTTTATCCCTTGACTCTGACTTAGAACCTGGTGGACTTTGCCAGTTCCCTCAGCATCTGCTCCTGTTTTATATCTCTGATGCAATTACATCTTTGACTCAATTTTCTTTTCTTTCTCACACTCATGAGAAGAAGGTAACACTGGTCACAGGTGATCCAGGAAGGTTTTTAAATACACACAAAGCAAATGAGGCTAGCTCAAGATACCAGAAAGGATCTGAAATGTCCATCCACTACGTCTCACAGACTCACTGATGCACTCCTTTTATGTCCATTTCTCCTTCTCCAGTACGGGGTTTCACCTTAACATAGAAATGATATCACTAATATCAAATGGATTCCTTTATGGGAAATTGAGTTGCCAAGGATAGAGCTGCTGCATTGTCCAAGGTCAAGGCTGTCATCTCCATTACAGTGTATGTGAATTGTGCTCGTGTAGTTGTACTAAGATAATCATTTTAGATATAAATTTTATTAAGTTTTAAATTAAAAAAAAACACACAAATAAAACTCCTCGTCCTATTCCATATAAAACCAAAAGGGCCTAAGCATACCTGGGTGGCTCAGTCCATTGAGTTGTCTGACTCCTAATTTTAATTCAGGACATGATCTCAGGGTTGTGGGATCGAGCCCCGTGCACACTGAGTGCAGACTCTGCTTGAGACTCTCCTCCTCTCCCTCTGCCCCTCCCCGACCCCTGCATGTGTGTGTGTGCATGTGCTCTCTTTCTCTAAAATAAATAAATAAACAAATAAAATCATTTTTTAAAAAATAAATAAACAAAAGGGCCTAGGGTCAGTTTGAAGATAGTGCCCCTTTATAAACAGCAAACCATTTAACTCCTGAGATGTAGCCTGGCTCTGTCACTAATACCTGGTGAGATCTGGGCAGCACTGCTGATTCCTCATGTCTTGCTGATGGCAAGTATCTCAGAACCTTCGGTGATCTTTTAATTCCAAACCCTACCATCCGGATCCCCCCAGGGAGAGCAGATGGCTTGCCCTACCATCATAACATTTATCAACTATGTCAGAGCAAGAAGCCAAGGTGCCAGTGGTCTGCAAGCCATTGCCACAAGATTCTGAGGTCTTTGAGTCAAGGCACCCCCTTTTTTATTTTTGTTCCTCCAGGAAAAAGTGAAGTTGTTAAAGTCACTCAGTAAGTGGAATAATGCAAGAGAACATGCTAAAGCACTTGCAAAGGATGAAGTCACAAGCACATGAGGGGAAGCTCACTATCTCAGGCACCTCTAATAAGAGGCCCCCCTTCCTAGATACATAGGCATGAGCAAGCTACTTGACCCTTATACCTCAGTTTTCTCTATGTCAAGGAGGCTAATAATGAAAGCTAGGAAAAAAATAGGAGTGCTGAGAACAGAGCCTTGTGCCTAGTCTGTGTGCGATCCCTGTTAGCTACTCTCATCACTTTCTAAACATTAAGGTGGTCTAGGTAAAAACTCAAAGCCAAATGTCCATTTATATCAGTAAGAGTGTGGTCAATACTGTATTGTCTCAGTTTATAGGTAATCCTATTTACTGGAATGGATTTAAATCTCATTTCAACTCAAATGACCATTTCTTTGAGCATGTACCACTGAGTGAGCTTACCATTTAATAGGGGAGACTGATAATTTATATATGGTAAATTCATTAAGACACCTAAGTATAAGGGCATGTGTCACAGAAAATGGACTAATCCTAAAATCAAGACCCATGATATTTAATATATACATATTGAATAATTGAATATATGTGCATATATATATATATATATATATATATATATATATATATATATATGGCCTAGCCCTACAAATAGAAAAATTAAATGAACAAACCACACTGGTATCCTTCCATTATTTTAGAAGCAAAGACCAGTTGGGGTAAGGGCCTTACCTCCATGCTTAGTTGCTTATTTCACATATATGCTGTGGTTTTGTTATTGTTGCTGTTGTTTGTTTGTTTTTTACTTTTTTTCAATGAGTAGCCCAGGGTTGAAAAATCAATGACTTTATCTTGAACAGGATACTTCAGAATTTTAGTAATTACTTATCTAGTTCATAAATTGCATTCAAAGTCCTCCTTGAATCCCGAACGACCCTACTCTAATACAAATGCCTTGAATGGAAAATTTCAGAAACTATAGCTTGGAATTACGGGAAACATTTTCTCCAAACATACAGCATCTTAAATTGTGCCATGCACCTCTTGCAGCTAAATAAATATTCAATTCAGCAAGCATGTTCTTAGAACTCATACTTACAAGACATTGTACTGGTATTAAAACAAGATTTTTTGGGCAAGGTCCATTCAAGGAGCACACGCAGAGTCATGGAGGATATTGAGGGTGGAGAGTGGAGAGTTAACAAGGCAGAATGGGCTATGACTGTAAGAGAAGTACCAACATTTGCATTCATGGAAGCTGTTAGTCATTCTTACTTATAGGGTCAGAGAGAGTTCCAGGGAGATGGGACACTTGGAGCCACCTTACAGGGTGGAAAGGGTTTTGACAGGCAGAGGAGGGAAGGGAAAGACCTTGCTGGCAAAGGGAGCTGTCTGTGCACCAAGGCCTGGAGAGCAGGTGCAGGGAAAGCTGAGCAATCCCACCAGCTGGGCTAACTCACGGCACACAGAAGCAGAGCTGGGATTACAAAGTAACCCAAGCCCCAAACGGAGCATCCTAGGAGCTTTGCCCTATTCTGCTGGTCCTGGAAAGTGTTCCAGATGTTGAGAGTAACAGATTGACATGAGGAGTCATCTACCCTGTAGTTCGGGGGTGGCAGTTATGACCCAGCTGACCTCACCATGAACCCCACTTCTCCACTGAGTATTAAACTTCTCTAAGTCTTGATTTCTTCATCTCCAGAGTGGGAATAATAATGGCACTAACTGTAGGGTTTTATGAGATGTAACCATGATGAGACACATGAAAGACATTAGTCCAGTGGCTCCTATAGAGTAAATAAAATAGACCACGAGGATGACAATGGCCACCATGATGGTCAAAGAGGACAAGGAGGAGGACAAAGAGAGAGAAACTTGTTAACAATGAGGATAATGTTTGAATCCATTTTTATGTCCCAATGCCTAGTACATAAAGCCTGGCATGTTGTGGGCACTCAAACTGAATTACACTAAAGAACAAATTTATGCTAGGGAACCATAAGTACAGTTGTCGTCTCTTGTCCAAGACCCCCAGTAGATGCCTGAAACTGCAGACGGTCCTCAACACTATGTAGACTTGTTTTTCCCTGGATGCACATACCTATGATAAAGTCTAATGCATAAATTAGTCACAGTAAGAGGTTAACAACAATAATTAACAATAAAAGAATAATTATAACAGTATACTGAAATCAAAGGCATGTGAATGTGGTCTCTTGCTCTCAAAATATCCCACTGACCTGTGCTCACCTCACTCTTCTCTTGAGATGATAAAATGCCTGAGTGAGGAGACGAAGAGGCAATGATGCAGGGGCTGAGATGTAGTATTAGGCCACCGCTGACCTCTGACAATAAGTCAGAAGGGTGATCATCTGCTTCCCATTCATGGTTAATAACAGGTAAATGAAACTGCGGAAAGCAAACCTTGGGGAAAGGGGGACTACTACATATTTGTTTGATATATTCACCGGCCTTGAGGGAATGAGGGAAAAACAAATGTAGGTAGTGAGAAGCAGCCTGAAGAAGAAAAATGTAGACTAGATAATTTGGAGTGCTTATTAGAAAACTCTGTGATGAGAATAATTACTAATTATGTCAACCAAATTTATTATCTTTATATCACTTTGGGAGAAAAATGTCAAGGTCAGTGAAAACCATAGGGCTGAAATGGAAAACCTGGCACCCTTGAGAGGTAATTGGGTGTTCCTACTGGCTTCCCTCTCATTAGATTTGATGTAATTGTTTTTAAAACGTCAAGACATAATGACAAGTATGTATTTCAATATAACCCTGATGCAATAATCAAAAGGGCATTTAAAATTCACTGTACAATTACAGTCCCATTAAATCAGAGTTAACTGCCCATCTGAGTCACTAAATCTGATCTGTTACGTTGCAACACACATGCAGTATATCTCTGTCACAGCTGAATCATAAGCAGACTTTGTGCGTGGCTCTGGGAAAAGTTCTGCAATAACATTTTAACAAGGGCCGCGCGACACACATGCAATTAACAACGTGTCCAGAGAATCCTGGGAGCCCAGGACTCATATTGTCACATCAGGAGCGGGAACGAGGGCAGGACCACTCGAGTCCTGAAAGTAACAGGCAACCTGATCCATGCGCTTAGGCTCCTGCTCAGGACAAAGAGGAATTTGAAAGCACTGCATGTCTTCGCACTCAAAAACCTGACTTCAAGGCTACCCCACTTTGTTGGGAGCCACTTCTGAAGGAGTGGCCAAGAGGATCTGCCATCTGCATTCCTCCACCTCCCACAATAAGACAACTTCAAAAGAGTCCAGAGTGGGACTGGCCTCAGGGCATTCAAAAGTTGGTGCAGAAGGCGTCTTAAGAGGAAATAGCTTTGAAAAGACAGCCCTCAAGTGCTCCGGGGCAGGCAAGAGAAAGAAAGGATCCTGCAGGGAGGCAGCTGGCCCATCCAGCTGCGGAGGGAAGTGGCATGATGGATGGCTTCCATCAGGGACAATGGGCGGCTCTGAGGGACAGGTCTTTGTTCCCAGGTTCCTGCACCCTCTCCTTTGACCTGCCCCACTGACCTGTGCACTTGTGCACACTGGAGGGACGCCTGGCCCTCTCCAAGGTAAGGCCCAGCATGATTGCTTATGCAAAGGGCCCGCTGCCTGCTGCTCCCCCCACCCCATTTCCATGCGTCCAGCCAGATGGTGATGGGGTTGGAGGTGGAAACTTGGACTATGGAGGACAAGGCTTCCAATCTGTGAACTCATTTCAGGATTAGCACAAATCAATGGCACTGCAAGATAAGAGCTGGGCGTGAGAATGAGCTCTTCTCCTCCTCCAAAGGGGAGAGTAAGTAATCACACCTGGGGGGTTCCTTGAGGCAGAAATAATTTGTGTTCCCAGGGATATTTTCCTGCTCAAACTCGAAAGCAGGCAGAATGAAGAATCTGGTCAAATTCAGCATATTCCTCTCACACTTGCAGATTTTGGGTCCGCTTTGTGGGTGCAAAGGGCAGGCCTGGGCCTGCGGTGTCACCGTACACCTCACTCACTCTGGCCTCCGCATCCTTGTCCATAAAACATGTTACTACTTCCTCCCCTTCTTAATCCTCAGTGCTTCCCTGGAACAAGCTAGCTGAAAAACACAGCAGACAGGGGCTATTGGGTGGCTCAGTGGGTAAAGTCTCTGCCTTCAGCTCAGGTCATGATCTCAGGGTCCTGGGATCAAGCCTCGCACTGGGCTCTCTGCTCAGCAGGGAGCCTGCTTCTCCCCCTCTCTCTGCCTGCCTCTCTGCCTACTTGTGATCTCTGTCAAATAAATAAATAAAATCTTAAAAAAAAAAAAAAAACACGGTGGAGAACGAAAGATACCGCACATCACTTATATGTGGAGTCTTGAAAAAGTTGACCTTGTATGAAGCAGAGAGTAGAATGGGGCTGGAGCAGGGGGTGGAGGAAATGGAGAGATGCCAGTCAATACCCCAAAGCTACAGTTAGGTAGAACGAAGAAGTTCTAGAGATGTAATGTGCAGCATGAGGACTGCAGTTAATTCTCCTGTATTGTGTCCTGGAAGTGGGCTAAGAGTAAATTTCAGATGTCCTAACTACAGAAACATTAAAAGGTGACTGTGTAAGGAGAAGGACACGTAAGCTGGACTGTCCTAATCATTTTGCTATATATATATATATATATATATATATAAAAATATGTTGGACATTAAAAAGGTACAATTTTAAATTAAAAAAAAATTAATTAAAAAAAATCTTAAGGGAACTTTAAGTGGGAAAAACACTGCACAAAACACAAGGGAAGACTCATCCAATGACGTAAAATGCGTGTTTCCCAAAAACGTCACAATCCGTGGTGAATACCGAGGTCTGGTAATAATAACATTAATGGCTACAATTGCTGTGCACGTACTTGGTGGCAGCCACATGAGCAGGACGGAAATCAGGCATCACTAAGCCTCATTACTGTGCGGGAGCAGTGTTCTTAATCTCATTTCACACACGAGGAGACCTGCCCCAGGTCATGCAGCTCATAAATAGCTGAGCGAGGTTTGAGCTTCGCTCCTCAGTCTGAGAGCCTACACTCCCCGCACTGGGCCCCGTTGTCTAGGTCAGGCTCCACAACCCCAAGGCTGTCCCGGAACTCAAGTTCAGGTGCACATGGAATTCAAGGGCCTCCCCACCCAGAGCTCCTGAACAGTGTCCTGTGGCCATCGTCAAGCCTCCGTATCGACACACTGACCTCTCCCCCACAGCTCCTTGCCTTTATCCCTGTGACTTTGGATCACTCCTCGCAGATGTCCCTTCTGAGCTCGAAGATACCGTGTATAAGTGTGCACGTGTCCTCTGTCTTCACCCCACCCCCACCCAACCGGAATTTCCCATGATTCACCCTCGTCCAGCTGCTCAGGTGGAAACTCCATACCACGCCTGCTCTTCTCTTGCCTTTCTCTTCCACCTCGGCTCCTGCAGCCACCTCACTCCCCTCCCCGCCCGGCCAAGGCCTTTATAATATTCCAACTGTATAGTTACCATAACCTCCTGTCCTATTTACCCTAGAAATAACCCAACATCCCTTCCTGAAGTGCAGCTGGGACCCCGTCATTGCCTCGCTCAGAAAACAATCTCTCGGTTACCTCCACAGTGAACACGAAACTCTTTAACAAGCACTCAAAACTCTCCCCAATTTTCCCCATCCCTACACTAATCTACTACCGGAACCAACTAATCAGAATTCAGTGGCACAGGGTTTGCTAGGGCAGAGATGGTATACCAGAGAGTTCAGAGCCGATCTCAGTGTGGGGGAGAGGGGCAGGCAGGGGGGTCTGGCAGCTGCACCGCAGACATCTGGGATGCCTAATGGCCTGGAGCAAAGAGAAGAGTCCTGCCAAAACAGTCACACCCGACACAGGACCCACATTCCATATCCGCTACAAACAGGATAGGTTCCCAGGTCTCGGGAAATGTGCGCACCGGACAGGATACCAGCCTGACAGAAAAGAACAAGACAGGAGCACAAGACAGGGACTGCCTTGTAAGGCGGAAGTTGAGGTGCAAAGGAGCGGGTGAAAGAGCCAGGGTATTGGAACAGGAACGGCCTGGCACAGAGGAAGCAGCAGCCGGGCTGGCTGAGGTAGGGCTGGCAGGGAACTTTCCCAGGCACCTCGAATGTTTCTGAGCACTATGGTGTTCATAGCTTTGCATGGTTCTGCTTCTTCATTACTTTTAAGTTACTGTAGTGAATGACGGACATATACAGCCCTTTTTCCCCATCAGAGGTAGGGGATTTGTGAGTAGGGAAGTAGGAGCTGACACGGCAGTGCTGGAGTCCTTCCATGCTCTGTTGGAATAGAGTTTTCCCCTGATTTTTGCTTCTATCCTGATGAGAAACTTGAAACATTTACTCTGGCCCTGAAAAACTTAGAACTAAAGAGCAAGTTTTATAATTTGGGTGGCTGATTTCATGTACTATTATGTTCCATGGTTTCTGAGTTTCCTGGTAGATATTTATATCTATCTACATCTATCTATCTATAAATTCTGTTTTAGTGTTGTGATATTACATTTTGATGGGGGGGGATAGAGAAGGCACTTTATGAACTATGGGAAGATATGGGGTTTGCACCATACCTTTGTGCCTCTCCCTTCCCCTGCCAAACTATGGAACTGATAAAACAATTATTCTCATTTTGGAATTTGGGTTTCAGTCACTCTCAACAAATTCTTTTGTCACTCTGGGAAGCCTCAGAGCTACAGAGCCCTGCAGACACTGTTAAAGGCAAACTCCTGTGCTGGGGGTATCAGAGCTGTCTGATATTCTTGTATCCAATTTCAGTAAAAAAGGGTAAGCCGATTGAGACAAAACCACCTCCAACAGAAAGAAACGATGACTTAAAAAGACTTAATTCTGTCTGGGTGTGAGGCGAGCCCTCCAACGCTGCCACAAAGAAGAAGACAGCTTACTAATGCCTTTTTCCAGAACTGATGTAAATTAGAACATTTCCGAAGACAGGTCAGCCTGGAGTAATTTTCCAGTTGACTTGTCAAATAAGCAGTGGACAAGCTCCCACATCTCAGCGCAATGCAGAGGAAAACCCCTTGTGATTCCTCTTGGGTTTTCACATTTGTTTGTTTATGGTGTGGAAAATTGTTCGTGTGTGGCTCATAGGATAAGCAGGCTGGTGGGAGTCCATCCAAAGCTAGACCTGGCACATGTGGGTGCTTAATGAACAGTCGTTGATGACCACCGTGAAAACCAAATGGTCCTTCTGGTCACTGGACACTCAAACACCCAGCAGATGCTTTCAAAATTTCAGCCACTCTGACAGCTCCAGGAATCCCCCCATACATAGATTCTCCTGCCAAACTGCATAGGAAATAAGGGTTTGGGTCCATTTTAAAGGATCTTGAAAGAACAAATGAAGCGCTTTTATTTCATTCTCTCAACATAAATGTGTTGCTTTCTATGTGTTCCAGCTCTGTGGCCTCTATATTTAAACAGCTTTCCCTATTTCCCCAAGGTGGAAATGAGACACGCATAGCTTTTCCAGGCTTGAACTTCGAAAATCAAATGCACTCGCAAGTGATGTTCATGGGCAGTGAGGCTAAGAAGGTAGAACCCAGCGTCAGGCTGGGACCTGAGATATTTGTGGCCAGTGGTGAAGGCAGTGGGGTCTTCACCGACTGGACTTGTGGGGGCAGGGGGTTCAGACTTCACTCCCAGATGGCACAGTCTCCAAGCCTACTGTTGGCCCTTCTACAGATTCTGTGAATGCTAAACCAATATATTTCATTTGTCCCTCTTCTGCTTAAACTACAAGGTTAAGATGCTACCATCTGAGAGAACGCTGTCTGCTATGTGTACATTATGCTAAACGCCATGGTGCGTGTGTGGCTACAAAGACTAGTAAGACGTGAATGCAGGTCCCAAGACTCCACAGTCCAAAGACAGGTACAGACTTGAGCCTGTCGGTGTAAGACCCTATGTGTCACACTGTGTGATCGGAGCCGGGAAGTGGGCTCACAAGAAGACCCAGGGTATGGCAGGGCAGAGAGAAGGGACAGCTTGCCTGGGAGGGTGCAGATCCCTATGTACCTCAGCAATGCATCTTGACCGTGCCCTCCACGGACCCTCAGAACACACCTTTATGAAGGATTCAGTCCTACCCACGATATCTGGGACAACAGACACTGTGATCCTATGACTCATAGGGCTCACATTTATACACAACCCCAGCCCGGGCATGATGAGATACAATGTCAACTGTAGGACTCCTGTGTTCCTCCCTCCATCTTGCTGTTCATTATATCTGGATGTTGGACTCCCTCCTGTCATGGACGAGTGGTGGCCCCAGGGACAGACACAACCACAGGGACCTCGGGGAGTTCAGACAGCACACACAGGGCCAGTGGAATCCATTGGCATAACCAGTTCTTGACTAAAGGCCCTAGTTTGAATCTGTAGCAGGAAGAAGCCTAAACAGATTTTCGGGGGTGGGGCCAGCATCCTTACAAGTCCTTCCTCTCAAGGTCTGGCCATCCATGTTGCGATCGTGTTTAATTCTGTTTCCTTTAATCTTTTCACGACAATCTTAACAACCATACAGTCACATGGGTTGTGTGGCAGCACAACAAGAAGCCAGGAAATAGCCAAAGGTGGCATCCAGGGACAAAGACCAAATTATAGACAGAGCAGGAAAGGCAGGGATGAAGGGGCTGGGTGGAGGTGCAGGAACCCACCCATGCACGGGAAGGAAACTCAAAGGTAGCGAGCCAGTAGGGTCCCAGGACCCAGTATTCAGGGAGCAATTTCTTAATACCCATGCAGTCCGTAATCTCTACTTTATCCTTCTCCCCTGGTTGGATTCTCATCCATGCTGCCCACAGGTACACTCCTGGGCCCCCGGAGAGATCTGTCAGTGTGGACCACAAGAGCAGTGTGTCATCTGAAAGCCTGGGCTCTGCCCATGGGATTGACCCCCCCACCCCAGGATGGTTTTGCCTACACCACAACTGAAGTGCTTTGGACACTGTACCCCGCAATCCTCAGCAGCAACAACCTCCAAATCGCCACTGGTTCCCTAGAGTGCAAGGACCGAGGAGAGGTCCTAGATAAGAGAGGGGTCTTCCAAAGTATGGTTCCTCCCAGGGCTGGACACCAGGTCTTACATGCATCTGAGGGGAAAATAACACCATATCATGGTAAGAATGCGAGGCCCCTCATTTCCCTTCCTCTTTCTTCTCTCTCCATCCCTTCTTATATCACAGGAGCATTCTCTGCTGGGTGCCGGTGTGTCTTGAACACCTTCCACACAGTTGTTAACCTCCCTTTATAAACAAGACCACCAGTCTCAAGGTCAAGATTTCCACTGGCAGCAACAGCTAGCTAAAAGGTAATAATAATGTTCTGTTTTCATTGTATTCATGCTTAATTGTATTCAAGACTTAAAAAATATGCCTTATTATGACCTTTTTTTACATTTTAGGGTAATGGTACTGATATTAATTTCCCTTATAATTTTAATTATTTTTAAAGTAAATGAATGTAACATAGAAAAAGTGAATAAAATACTTAAAAATTATTAGGACATAGGTAAGGCAGAATCCGTGAAGGCCTCTGGGTGACTAAAATTTGGTGACTATGCCCCTAGACTGTGGCTCTCCTTCTTGCCCCCCAGTTTTCTGCAAGGGTTCCATTCCTGGGGTGCGGGGGTTCCCATCATGATCAGCCAGCCAAAGCTGGGGCACTTGAAATCATTGGTATATGAGTCTTTTCTCCTTTTTAATTGTTTACATCACTGTTTGTCTTTCACCCCATTTCCCCATTAGGGGGCGGGTTCCTTGAGGGCAAATACAATGTCACCGCTGTCTCTCCAACTTGCCCGCAGCTGCCAGTTGTAGTGTTAGGCGCCCAGCGGGCATTGGATAAACGCCGCTGTCCAGCATTCCACACTCAGCCGACACCACCATCCCCACTCCCACCAGACACTGGAAAAATAGGTCATCTGTTTGGCAAAGGCAATGGGATTCATCAGGACAAGATCTATGAATGGTGTAAATTAATGAGAACAACAATGAAAAAAAACCCAACAACTTCAAACTCAACCTTTAGGAAAAATGACATCTCCGTTGTAAAGATGCCAGCATGTCTGAAAATGGCTAAAACCTGGGGATTTTCCAGAGATTAGTCATGTGGTTTAAATAATTAGAACCGAAGGCCCAGTAGGAGATCGCCCCCAGTGAAACATGAGCGGGTTCCAGGGTAAGTTTGGTCATGTGTGAAAAGGAGAAGCTCCTCAGACTGACAGCGAGGAATTAAAAGAAGGAAGGAATCAAGAAAGAACCTGCAACCCAGAGACAATGCATGCGTTGTGTGGGCTGGGCCTCGAGAAAGGGGTGCAGAAAACTCAGGCAATGCGGTGAATATATTTGCAATTTTATGGAAAGAATCCAGTCTACATGGATGGCATTTGGGGTATTTGTTTTAATAACATTCTAAGTGAAAGCCTTTTCTCAGGTAATAGAATTTCTTTCCATTTTTATGAAGTCAAAAATGAAAAATAAGCTAAAGCAAAAGAATCTAATTTCCTATAATAAGGTTTTGTTTTTAGTTACTTATAAATGCGAAATCATGGGGCCTCCGACACCAGAAGGCATATGTGGATCGTGAAAAGGAAATAAGAAAAATAAAAGAAAAGCTTAGAAAGCCACTCATAAATATTGACCTTCCCTTTTCCCTCCCTCCAGCTCCTACCTACGACTTCACACGTGAGTGCCCACACACACACACTCACACACCCAGGGAGAAGTAACAACACCGGCTTTCAGAGGCTACGTGAGACAGACTATGAGCTGACCTGTTCTCCAGATAAAACACGTTTGTTCAATAAATTCATCACCTCTGGGTGGAAGTCCTTGGAATCCAAAACTGCTGCCACAAATGCCCGTACTTAGAAGGGGTCAGGAATACCTTGTGGTTCCATGTAGCCCACAGGAGATGGAGCTATTAGGGGTCCTTTCAAAGGGCCGTCAGAAATATACACCTTCCCCTTTCCCAGCAAGGTCAAACTACCCCGTGAAAGGCTCTGGAGGCGATGATGCAGCTTCTCAGTCTCCGTTCCCTCAGTTTTTCTTGTTTCCCAAATAGCAAAGACGTGACCCCCCCCCACTTGCTTTCTATTTATACATATTTGAAATTGTCATCAACTGTCAGCCACGCTCCTCTCATTTTTGCATCTTTTTAGGACCTCCAGTCTGCCTATTTCTAGGAGGAAACTAATTTTGCACCCTCGTCCTCTGAAGCCACAGGCCTCCCTTTTTATTAATTGCCATGCAGTCCTCCCTGCGCCAGGAATCAGCATCTGTTATGCAAAGTCGGCCAGATCTGTGGTCCCTTGTAGCATCCTCCAGTCTTTCCTCGTTCGCTTGGCTGGACAATTCCCTCCTCCTCGGCCTCAACTTCACCTCCTCCCTCCTAGACCTTCTCCAGCCTCTACAAGGAACTCAGGCTTTGGACACGATTCATACAGACATGAGGAAAGGTATCCTTGACCCTCAGAAGTCTAGACTAAAGCTTTGTAACTTTTTCTACTTTTCCCTGATTTTATCTTTTATCCTTTTCTCTATGGGGGGCCGATATTTATCCAGAACCACTTATTCAAATAAAAAGAACAGTTTGGGGTGACTTTTTAAAAACTCTTTGGGGGAGCGCGCCTGGTGGCTCAGTAGGTTAAAGCCTCTGCCTTCGGCTGGGGTCATGATCTCAGTGTCCTGGGATTGAGCCCTGTCTCGGGCTTTCTGCTTGGCGGGGAGCCTGCTTCCTCCTCTCTCTCTCTCTCTGCCTTCCTCTCTGCCTACTTGTGGTCTCTGTCTGTCAAATAAATAAATAAAACCTTAAAAAAAAAAAAACTCTTTGGAATCCAGTTTCCCCTACAAAGGAGCCACTGGAAGGGCTAAATGGAATATCAATATTCTTGTGTGTGTGTGTATCGATGTTTATATACACAGAGTGCCATGGATAGTGGCAGCTCATAGTCAGCCACACCTGAGTTTGAATCCCAGCTCCACTGAGAACCTCCGGTACTATCACTGACCCTTAGCATCAGTCACCTGATCTGAAAAAACTATGCAGATTATAGGAACTATTTCAGTAATTTGGTACAAATTTTAGATACATTCCTTTGCATCAAGTCTGAAGGCTCTCAATAAATGCGAGCAAAATGTTAGGAATGATATTATTATTATTATCATTATCATCAGTAGTAGTAGCAGTATTGCTATTATTTGAAGTGAGAAGACTGCTTTGCAAACTAGTTTTGTGAACAACTTACTTTTCTACAATCAATCTTTGAATGTTATTTCTTCCTCTGTCATAGATCACGAAGGATGAGACTGTGGATTCCAATTTGAATTCCTCCCTCTCCTTCATTTTTTAGGTACACAAGGTTGAGCTACTTAAGTGCTATGAGACTGAGCTTCTTCATCTATAAAATACATTGATAATAGCACCTACTCCAAAGGGCCATTCTAATTATTAAATGAGTTGATGCATGTAAAATGCTTCAAAGTGCTTGGCACATAGTAAGTGCTGAAGAAATGTTTTCAGAATCTGTAATGGGATGTACTGACATCCACCATGTGGGTTATGGAGAGGATTTGAGATTATACATGAAAAATCCCCATACCATCGCACAGTCTTGTACAAGTGTTTTTTTTGGTTTTGTTTTATTTATTTATTTTTTTTTTGTACAAGTGGTTCTTAAGCCAGTATATATCTTAAGAGTTACCTGGGGATATTTGAATAAAACTAATGCTTCTGTCTTGCCCCAGACCAATTACATCAGGATCTCTATGAGTGAGGCCAGGGCATTTGTAAAACTCCCCCACATGATTGTAACATGCAGACAGGACAAAAAATCACTTGTCTAGCAAGGGAAGTAAGTTGCTAAAAGATGGTTGTTATTACTCTCTAGACACACACACGTATCCAAACCTGCAAAAAAAGGGGGAGGGGTGGAATGTTGCCTGATTTATAGAAAGATTAAGCGCTTAATAAAAACATTCTGAAATTATTCTGCCTGCACCCACGCTCCACCTGAGCAAGAATTCGTTTACTAACCAGGAGCAGCTGCCAGGCAACATTAAGAAGCTGACAAAATTAAAAAAAAAAAAAAGTCTTAGGAGCCACACCAAAGTATAGAGACACATCTATGTCTTGTACATTTTGGGGGCTCAATGGCTGTTTGTGAAATTGACTTGACCCTGTGATGTAAGACTGATTAGTAAGTGATACTATGGTTTAAAGCATGATACACATCTGTAGGCACATGTACTCAGCCTCCCACACACACACACATCTCACCGACCCTCCTTTACCTCAATGGGATTCTGCCTCCCCTGAACCCTTCTCAACCAGTTTAACAGTATCACTACTGCCAAATAAGTAAGCCATATAAGGGAGTCATACTTTACCTTATATTCATAAGCATTTATGCCTCCTGCTCTTTAATATTATCTTTTCTGCAAAACACTATAAAAACTGATGCTCTTTGAAATGAAAATTCATGTCCACACAAAACCACGTATATGCATGTTCATAGCAACCTTATGCAGAACAACCGAAAAAGTGGAAACAATTCCAATGTCTATCAATAGATGAATGGACAAAGAAAATGGGATAAAGCCATACAAACGAATACTATTTGGTCATAAATATGCAACACTGATACATGCTACAATGTGATTGTCAGAAACATTCAAAGAGAATGAAGTCACACACTAAAGACTACATATTCGGTGATGCCCTTTATATGAAACATTCAGAGTAGTCAAATTTACAGGGACAAATAGCAGACTGGCAGTTGCCTTGGGCTAGGCAGCTTGTGGGGCTGGGGTGGGGCATGGAGGAGTGCCAGAGAGCAGTAATGGGGAGTGACTGCTCAGTACAGGCTTTCTTTCAAGGGTGATGAAAATGTTGTACAATTAGATAGTGGTAATGGTCACACAGTGCTAAATACACTAAAAATCATCGAATTTTGCACTTTGTACTATACAAATTACATCTCAATAATGTTGTTAAAAAAATCCATGTTCTTAAAGATGACCCTGATCCACCCACCCCAGAAAATGGCTTAAAATATTTCATATGCCTCAGCTAAGAAGGAGGAATAGTATATGCTTTAGGAGAAGTTATTTAATATTTTAGCCTCTTAGGTTATGCAGACATTTTGTTCATACAAGTCAGCTTCATTCCCAATAGCATGAGATGCATGAGGCAGGTGGATACTGTCTTCACCAAGCAGGGGGTCAACTGCAGCTTCACCTTCCTCCCAGAGGAAGAAACTTGGGGGGAGGGGTCCTTATCTTTACAGTGTTTCCCAGGAAATTTCTGCCTGCTAGTGTTCTCCAGCTTCTATGGAGCCAATCTGGGAGTGAACTCTCACCTGCCTTGTGGGCAGAGGCAGATCCCAGGAGGTCCCCCATTCTGATAGGTTCCATTAGGTTCACTGCTCTTTAGCTGACCTGCCGGTTCTCATGCTATTTTTCAAATCTCTTAGGAAAGTCTACTATGTTACCCATCCAGGAATCACTTACTCCTTCTCCCTGCTTTCCAGAATCTTGATTTTGTTTAGGGTGCAAAGTGCACAATCTCAGGGGATAGCTTGTGTTTGCTCTTAAGTCAATTACGGTAATCCATCTCACTGTTAGCGTGGTCTAGCGAGTGGTCTGAATTTCCAAGTCTGGATAATAAGGGGAAGTTGGCTTGAGAGTATATTAGAAATACATATTACTTAATTTTTTTCAAAAAAAAATGATAGGGTTGTTTAAAGATAGTCAATACTCTTTGCTTTCTTCTTTGGGTATAATTGTGCATAACTAGTTTGAAGACTTTGAGGGAACCAATTCTTGCTAGTTGCAGAAGTTGGAAGAGCAGAGAAGAATGGCAAGAGCCTGGATTCATGATGAGATTACCAAGCTGTTGAATCGATTTTGGAACTGTCTACCTTCTAATTTCCTATTATATAAAATAACTAACTACTTTATTACTTAATCCACCATTACTTGAATGTCTATTACATGTAATCAAAAGGATATTAACTGGTACATCTACCAATCTAAAGATTCATAGTTTCTTCTAGACCAAGGCTTTCTGACAGTATCTGTCAGAATTAGGTAATACTATATGTAAGTGTAACTGAAACAAGTGACAGTGACAGAAGTTCAGAGGTAGAGACTACAGATCTAGTGTGATGGTTCCACATTCATCAAGGACCGAGGTTTCTTCTATTACTCTGCACTATCATCATTATGCTCCCATTCTCAAGATAACCTCATAGTCTCAGGTGGCTCTAAGGGAAAGCATGGAAGGACTATAAAGAATACAACATAACTGAATTTCACATAAGGAAAACCCTAAAGTATCACACAACACCAGTAAGACTTCAGGACAAGGTCAAGTGAACACATGGCATAGCAAGGAAGTCTGGGAAATGTTTTCTAGCTGGCTACATTGTTACGAGGTACCGTTTTTAAGAAAGAAGGGTAAATGGATATTGTGAAAACAATGAGAAATCTCTGTCCCATAGGGGATATGTCCTCAATATCAATTTACTCTTCCATTAGCCAAAGGTGACAAGATGCTTGATGCAAAGACTATCAAAGACATTGGACTGGTGGATTACACAGTCAGGGCATCAAATATCTCCAGTGTGAGAAAATGCATGTCCCTTTTAAGATGACACTTTGAAAATGATTAATATATTTTTTAAACGAAATCCTAATGAAACTTTTGGGTAACATGGAACTCACACTAAAAGCCAGTGAAATGATGAATTGCTGATAGTACCCCACTTGCCCCTGAAGATTCTAGAACCGTCCAAGAATAAGTGCTATTTGAGATGGGGAAACCATTCCAAAGAAAGAAATAGCACTGGGTACCACAGCCATAACTTAATCAAAGAATCAGTTTTTAAATTTTAATTAAAAAAACAAAAGGGCTGATAGGAAATAACTAATCTACTGACTTGTGTGCCAATAAAACTTATTCTGAAGAAAAACTTGGGATAAAATATCTTCTGCTACTTTTGGTTAATTAAATAGTATCCTGGGAATAAACAGCAAGTTACTTAAAAACACTTAACTTTTACTACCCCTTATCTGTGTAAACCACTGTTTCCTCCTATCTGTGATAACAAAAAGAAACATCTGGAACAAACTGGATACTGGAATTGATGAAAGACTGCAACACTGTGTTCTAATTTCAAATATTATGGATCATCCAAATAGTCCCATAGTTATCCCTGATTAACTTTATATAAAATAAATATTATACATTTATGTTGATAAAATACTGACCTGTCTTTTCAATACCATGGAATCCCAAGCAAGGTTTAATTTGAAAACAGAATTCTATTGCTAAAAAGTATTTGGAAGCAATTGCAAAAATGATTAGAAAGCTACTGTCTTATTCTAAAAGTGAAAGCCCAAATGTGATTTTTACTTCCCTTCTTGAGTTCCAACCCAAAAACATTACAAATAAGTATCACAAATCTTACAATTGGATGAAAACCTTATCCCCGGCCATATCCTAATTTATGACTGGATATGACTTTATAGCATATCTCAGACCATATGCTTGGACTGTAACATCCTACCCCACAAATCACCAGCATTGCACAATTTCAGGCTCAATTGGTAACGGGGACATCCCCTTTAATTCCCCATGCACGCATCCCCAGGAAGCAGAAGCATGCCTCAAAATCCATGTCCTCACCATCATGTCCTCTTGATTCCATCTACCAGACCAGCCATGCCCAGGGCTGCCTCCTCACCCACACCTGCAAATCCAGGCTTCTAGACTCTGGCCCCTTCTTTACCTTCATGTTCCAAAACCCATTTCTCACTATCTCATTGCTTGATGACTGCTAAAGTTTCTCACGCTGCCTGATGACCCAAAGGTGATGTTGTATCATAAGATTAACATTTTTGCTTGCCTACAGACATGGAATCGCCTTTTTCCCTGAGGTTTTCAGTGCTTTTCCATGAAACCAACTCAGTGGCTACGGTAAGCCAGGAGACCTTCCCCTCTGCTCCCCTCCAGTAGGTCCTCTTGGTTTGTCTTATGTATCAAATGTTCACATAAGGGGTTCCTGGCTCAGTCAGTTAAGCATCTGACTCTTGGTTTTGGCTCAGGTTAGGATGTCAGCATTCTGGGATCAAGCCCCACATCCAGCTCTACACTCAGTGGGGGTCTGTTTGGGGATTCTCTGTCCCCCTCTGCCTCTGCCCCTCATCCTGTACTCGCACATGCTTTCTCTCTCTCAAATAAATAAATCTTTAGGTTGTTCACATTAAATGTATCAGAACAAAAGCTACATATTTATCTGTAAGAACGTTGGAAACAATAGCTTTTCTCAGAAATGGCTTCGGAGAGGGCAAAGTGCTTGCTCTTCCTGAAACACAGACAGCATCCAGTGCTCACCCCATACACCAGCTATGGGAAGCCTGCTCCTCTTTGTGTTCTAGAACAAGAGGGCCACCCATTTCTCATCTTCAGAATTTTGAAAGTCTGTATTCATGTCATGAACTTTCATGGGCTTGAAGCAATAATATTCCAATGCAGTCTTTAATTTTTTTTTTTAAAGATTTTATTTCTTTGACAGAGAGAGACACAGCAAGAGAGGGAACACAAGCAGGAGGAGTAGGAGAGGGAAAAGCAGGCTTCCCGCTGAGCAGAGAGCCTGATGTGGACTTGATCCCAGGACCCTGGGATCATGACCTGAGCTGAAGGCAGACACTTAACACCTGAGCCACCCAGGTGCCCCAGTCTTTAATTTTCTAACTAAAAATTATTTTTAAACATCAGTACTCAGGGGAAAACCCTTTGATCATTCCAGCCATATCTCTCGTGACTATCTTGGACCTTGCAGCACTGGTCTTAGGGACTGGCATCAGCAGCCAGGCGTGGACCCAGCACACTATCCCTTCTGATGCATTTGGTGGAGTCCGGGGCCAGCCCCACACCCTGGCATCAGACTGCCAGAAAGTAGATCCCCATGTTGCCACTACTTGCTGTGTGACCTGGAGCAACCGCTTAACTTCGCTGGATTCCACGTTTGTCAAGTGCAGATTAAAAATACCCTTACATCTTCAAAGGCTGCTGTGAGAATGTAGCCCAGGAGAATGGCTCAGCCTGGGTCTGGCAATATTTGGTTCACATTAGCTAATGACACAAACAAAACCAGGGTCTATGCCTCTTCTCAGATCAAAGCTACCCAGAATCAGGGACCAGTAGGCTCAGAGTGGTGCCTAATTAGCATGTGATGAACAGATGAATGGATGGATCCCTAGGGTGCGAACCCTCCTGCTGAGAATGGGCCATCAGAAAGTAGATGGGCTTTGCTGCCAGATGGATCTGTGTCTGTATCCTGGTTCTCTCTGTTCCAAACCCCTCAACACACAGCATCTTGGCTGCCTGGGATGTGAGATGAGAAGGCAGTGCATTGCAGGGTGACCGTGAGGATGAAGTGGGGTCATTCTGGAGCGTCACAGCAGACTGGAGTGGAGTCTCCTTCTCCCCCAAGTGACCTGGAATGCCGGGAGCTAAGCCCAGATTCCTCTGGGGTCCAGGGAACACAGGCTGGTTTGGGAAAGAAGCAGATGCATTCTTAGCACAACATAGCCTGGGTTACAGTTCTTAGGAAATAGTGTTAAAAGGTTATGAATCAGGGTCTGTGAAGAAGAGTCATCGTTCAGCTGTGAGGTTTGCTACATTATAAACACGTTAGCCGAGAACAAGCTGCAGCCGTGTGGAAGTTCCTTTCTCGGCCCTCCCCGCCCTCTAGATGATCAGTGCTCACCTTCTTCCCTCTCAGCTCCCAAGCTGGGAGGCCCTGAAACCGTGCTTCCCGTTGACACTGCACGGCAGCAGAATTGGCGGAGAAGGGCTTCAGCAGTGGGCGGGTAATCAAGGTTGAGAGAGGGGTCAGAGGAAAGAGAGAATTTGGAACTGGATGGTTTCGGAGGGAGGGCAGATGGACCCAGAAGTCTGGTGGAGCCTCAGGGGAGGAAGAGAGGGTTAGATAGGAGTTTGGTGAGGGGATTCTTGACAGCTGCAGAGGAGCCACTAAGATCTTTTCCGGAAGAATCGCTGTCCGGCTTCAAGAAGAGTGATTAGCTAATGGCCTCCAGCTACTGGCATCTTCAAGCTTTGTCTCGACTCTTTTGCTGATGCCATATTTTCCTAGGTGGCTGCCAGCCCATGGTGGCAAGGGAATCTGACTATTTCTGCCCAGAACAGGACACTGCTGGTGGCCATCTTTGTTCCCAAGCTCCCTGTGGCATCAGCTGGAATGGGTCAGAGAAGCTTCACAGCCTGAGGTCTCCCCCTTACTCTTTTCCCTTTCATCTTTCACAGATTTTACCTCTTCCCATTCCCCCTACCCAAATTGCTTATGCTCCTAAATCTGCCTCAGCATCTGCTTTCTGGAACACCCAAGTGACCAGGTAAGGAAGAAAGATCATTAAAAAAGACAGAGATTGCCCTTGGAGGGCTCTCAAGATGCCTAAGGTGCATCCATACTGGTTGGGACCTGCTTCTCTGTTCTGGGCAAGGTGGTGAGGTGGCCAGATTTGGGGATTAGGACCCAGCACTCAACTGTCAATACGATGATTTGTTTTGAAGGTACTGTCTGAACTCTTCAGTAGAGAAGCATTGACACCTTCTGGCATGTTTCTGTTGGCCTCAGTGAATAGCAGGAGAAGAACTCCCTACCATAGGGTCACTAGCAGGCACAGCAACAGTATGACTGGCAAGAGGATCGCCTTATTTAGGAGATGATACGATGTCAATTTTATCAGCTCTTGCTTTACCTCAATAACATCCTGAGACATAATGGAGAGGAAAGAAAAGGAGGTACTTCAGAATGTCATAATGTAAAATACAGTTCAGTGTCTGACAGACAATTGATCCTCAGAAGTTGTAGAGGTTGTTTTTTTTTTTTTTAATTTATCCATAATTTGGCCTGATCCTATGTTTCCAACCTAATCTCCTAAACCATGTCTGAATTAGGTTTTCTTGCATATAACAGGGTTCCCATATAACAGTGATCTAATATCAAAGTGTATTTTCTCACATTCATGAAAGTGTCTGGAATTGGTATGGTAGGTCCATGGTCAGCAGGGAACCAGGCACTGTATACTTTTTTCTTCTGCAACCTTTAGCTTATAGTTTCCAATTTGAAAATAATCTCATGGTCATAAGATGGCCACTGAAGCTCCAGGTATCACATCAATGTTCTCAACAGCAGAAAAGAGGAAAAGACAAGGACAAAAAAGTACATATTTATGACAGCATCAGGCCCTGTCCTGGGAGTCCCAGTCCTAAGAGACTTAGACTTCTACCTCAGAACCATTTTTGCCACAAAAAATGCTAAGAAATATATTTTTCAAGATGGACCTATTACCCAGTCTAATAAAGTGGGAGATTTCCTATAAAGGAAAATGGAGAAGGTAGTAATGCATAAGCAACTAGCCATCTGTACACCTTCTCTTTTTTTTAAATATAATTTTTTATTTTTTATTAACATATAATGTATTATTAGTCCCAGGGGTACAGGTCTGTGAATCGCCAGATTTACAAACTTCACAGCACTCACCATAGCACATACCCTCCCCAGTGTCCATAGCCCCACCACCCTCTCCCTACCCACCCCTCCTTGGCAACCCTCAGTTTGTTTTGTGAGATTAAGAGTCTCTTATGGTTTGTCTCCCTCCTGATCCCATCTTGTTTCATTTATTCTTTTCCTACCCCCCAAACCCCCCATATTGTCTCTCAACTTCCTCCATATGATCAGGGAGATCATATGATAATTGTCTTTCTCTGATTGACTTATTTTGCTAAGCATAATACCCTCTAGTTCTATCCATGTCATTGTGAATGGCAAGATTTCATTTCTTTTGATGGCTGCATAGTATTCCATTGTATATATATACCACTTCTTCTTTATCCATTCATCTGTTGATG